>NC_080713.1:25191198-25348698 GCF_019097595.1 Hemibagrus wyckioides
CTATTATCTGAAAAAGAGAGACAAATACTAGCGTTGACGTAACATAAGCATTGTATTTTCACACTTGTGTTTTCCCTGGAATTGAATTTATATTTAGACGCCATCTCTGTTCTTCAATACAATCCTACTAATTCTGCATAATGTATAGGGCTTTGCCTGTATGCACATGAATTACTTGCTTGCAATTAGTGCCAAATATATTTACCCATAAGCTTCCTGCCCACAACCTGTACATCCTGTGTGGCCCACATATCTATTCTAAGTGTAACACAAAGGCTAAAGCCTTAGGGCAAAAGTAATTAGGTAATTTAAAGTAAACCATTATGTGCTAATTATGACAGGCAGAAGTTATGAATCAGGGGAAGATAAAAACATTGTAAGGCAAAAAAAAAAATTGTTCAGAATCTCTGATTATTTAATGTTTCAGTCGTGTAAAGCTTAGGTGATGCATTTGAAGAGACACATTGTTAACTATATAGTTCTGTCCTTGAATTAAGATCTTTAAAATAGGAAGGATCAGAGCAAAGGTCTGAGCGTTATCCTGATGCTTTTAGTTTTCCCCACTGTAAGTGCATAATTGTTTGAAATTCTACTTTACCCCCATCGTTATGTAGTTCTTAGATTTAAAATTGATGATAATAATGTTTTGCTTTTATACTATTATCCATAAATGTATCCTGTGATCCACAATTAAACATTCATCCAAAGAGCCCTCTGGTGATGTGTAAGTCGTTAACCTGGTGATGTAATTCTAAACACACTTAACCCTATAATATTTAATACTTAGCGTTATGTAAGCGATTGCTTTATATTTGGCATCATCAGGAGTTCAGTTATGAATCAGACAATGGGGAGGGGGAGCATTGAAATCCATCTTTGTTGAAATGTTCAAACTGACAAAAATGTTTGTAAAATTATTTCCATATTTGTGGAAATGAATCAGGGACTTATTATGTCTTCAGGGAGTGTTGTGCAGCATTATGTGAGCTTTAAATAGGACTTATGCAAACCTTATGTAGGCTCTAAGTATGGGGTCATTAGCGCTTGCTCCTGTTTGGAGTGCCATTAATCCTTTATGCAAACTTAGGACAATGTGCAGACTACACAGAGGCTATAAAGAATGATAAATAAGTAAATAAATAAATAAATAAAGTTTGAAATTAAGTAACCTATACAGACAGTCAGATAGATAGATAGATAGATAGATAGATAGATAGATAGATAGATAGATAGATAGATAGATAGATAGAAACTTTTGAAAATCTAAACATGTGTAAAAATTAAATAAATAGATTGTGATGCATATAATTATGACACAGAAAATACATAAAAAATAATCTAAGTTGCCAATAATTTACTAAAAATTAACTAGACTAATTTCAGAATGGAGAAAGATTTTAAGGCCTAGTGTGTATTCACTAGCAATTCTTCACAAATTTTCGGGTTTGATTTCCAATTTCCGTAAATTCACGATCAAGAGAGTGTGTTAAGAGAACTTCAAGCATTTATTCAAAAAAATAATAATATGTGCACGTGTAATATACGAGGGAAAATATTTTTTTAGTAAATTAAATCCTCTTTTCTTTACAAACGTAATTCAAGCTTAACAAGAAAGCAAAAACCGGTAGCCTTTTTAATACTTAACTATCACCGACGCTTTATTCCAAGGGCATGCTGAGCGCAGAGGATTGCAGGTCAAAAGGTTTATGGTTTATGTTTAATATTCCGCACAACAGTGTAGAATATGATAATAGCAAGTGTACAGAACGTCAAAAGTAACCTGACTGTTAGAAGGTACGTATTTGTTATGATTATACAGCGTTTGGAAACGGGGCAAAAAAAATGGTCCAAATCAAGAAAGTAAATATAAGAAAGCAAATATTGTGCCTTAAGTATCTGTTTCATATCATGCATTAAATTTGACTGTGTTCGTTCAAGCATATTGTGATCCATGAGTTCATCACTGTCACTCAAACACACACACACACACACACACACACACGAGCGCACGCGTGTGTGCGCTAAGCGACACTCTCTCATTTGCTATCTAATAATGCTGAGTTATTATTATTTGTTATGTCTTTTACAAGACATTGTTGGCTCTCAATCAATAATCAATAATCAAGTATCGATTATTATTATTATTATTATTATTATTATTATTATTATTATTATTATTATTAGTCCGTGTTCGGGTTAGGGTGGTAAGGAGGAGTGTTATTTGCTTTACGCATTCTAATGTTTTCCTTGCTTACAGTTGTATTAATTGCGAGGTTCAGTCGAATGCATTAAACAAAATCCCGCAGGTTCTTGTAGTGTAGTTATTGGTTTGCGTCAAGTTTACTTTAACCGCAGTGTGGTTTGTGCGCAATAAGCATATGTGTCTTCCTCAAACAACTTTTGTAAACAGCATTTCTGATTTAAGTGCACTTAAGAAACAAGAGGAAGCATCCACAGTGAGTGTAAAAGTGAGTGCGTGAGTGGGAACTGAAGATTTAGTGCGTAAAAATGAGCCTCTTACCGGAGCAGGAGTGCAGGGCTTTGGGTCGGACCACCAGCGATGGACACACGGAGTACAGAGAGAGCTTCTCTAAGTAATCGCATGTCTCCTTGGCCAGAATCTCGTCGATCATGAAGGTCTTGTAACGCCGCCGGGCCGCTTTGAGCTGCGCGGGTTGGGCGAGCCGGAACTCGGCTTGGCACTGCATGGCGCTCCGCTTCACTCAGCTTTAACGATTTACACACTTACACAAAAGTAGTGAAGAGTTACACATACACACTCTCGCGCGCACACGCAGACGCAGTGCAGCTCTTCACACAAGCATTGTGTAGCTCTGTTCCTGTAAAGTCGCTCCACAGTGCTGTATGCTGCTCCCAAAGCTTGCTGCAATGACACGCTCCACACCGCTTTACTCACGTCTGTGTCTATCAGTGAGTGTGTGTGTGTGTGTGTGTGTGAGTGAGTGTGTGAGTGTGACTCTCCTTTCCTAGTGCCTCCCTGCCTACAGAGCTCATTAGCTGGGCGATATATAAACCAGCTCCCCAACTACTGCCAGGCTCTGCACACACACACTCCCTGTCCATCATCTCTCTCTCTCTCTCTCTCTCTCTCTCTCTCTCTCTCTCTCTCTCTAAAAACTGATCGATTTCATCTTTCATTTTGTTGCACTGCATAATGACTTAGTTATATTGCTTTTTGTAGCATATAAAAACAAATCAGCAACAACAACAACAGCAACAATAATAATAATAATAAGAAGAAGAAGAAGAAGAAAAGAAGAAGAAGAAGAAGAAGAAGTACATGTAAATTACCACTTTAAATAAAATACAAGGCATAGTCTAATCCTCCTCCTCCTCCTCTTCTTCTTCTTTGTCTGTATGTTCTTAATTATCATCTCCTTCTTCATTATTAAAATAGAAATAAATAAATCATACAATCTTTAAATATACTACTACTACTACTACCAATAATAATAATAATAATATAATTATTATAATTAATAACTTTGGGTAAATCATTACGAAATAAGAATTCCACTGCATGTCTTTTATTATTGACTCTTCGTCGTTGTTGGTCTTCTTCATTTTCTTCGTATTATTATTATTATTATTATTATTATTATTATTATTATTTTAATTTGTAATTTATTTGTAGCAGAACTGTAACTAATGAAACTATAGTAACACAAATTATTCAAAATAAACACTCTTTTCATTTTTAATGAAATCCGAACCTAAAAGTGAAGGAAAACCCGGTGATTGTATAAAACCCGTTAAATAGTACAATGGTGTCATGTGTAACGAGCAATAATATTAAATAAAAAAACTCAGGATATGTTTATTTTCCTGGATAAAAGAAGGCGAGAATTATTAGTTTCAAGTTCCGTTTCGAATTTCTTGTTGATGTTGTGATTTTTCTTCTTCTCTTTATCATTATTATTATTATTATTATTATTATTATTATTATTATTATTGTTATTATTATTATTGTTGTTGTTGTTGTTTTTGTTGTTGTTTTTGTAAATTTTTCTTTTTTCGTAATAATAGTTGAATAATATATTAACTTATTTATATATTAATTATAAATGAAATAGAAAAATAATAATTTTAAAAAATTGTTATTTTAGGAAAATAACAAAACAATAAAAAAATGAGGTAAAGGAAAATTACTCAATGAAAATCAGATAGATTCTTGTTTTAAGTACCTGAAACTGACTTAATAAGCACTTTTAACCACATTATTAATCGTGTAATTATTTTTTATTTGTAAAAAAAAAAAAAAAAAAAAAGCTTAAACAGCCTGCAGTTGTTTTCTATAAAACTGTCTAGGAAGTGAAGTGACAGAAACCTGAGACGATTACTTCATTACTATATATATAGAGAGAGAGAGAGACTTTCTGACTTTTTTATTAGAAAAATTAGATTGTGCATTTAATAATTTAATAACGCTAGTTTAATTAAAGTGGACATGGTTACAAAGAGATAATGAGTTTACTGAATGTTATACTAAACTATAAAGTAGACCTACAATTTCAGGTTATTAGTACCTGCAAATCGTGAAAAATAAATTATTTGGATCGTCAGGAGCAAAAACCGTAAATACTTTCCCCGATATATATATATATATATATATATATACTAAAGGTCCAGAACATGCACCCTTAATGGGACCTTTATTTCTGCGCGTGCAAATCTGTTTGGTGCTGAACTCAAATTTATTGTAATACTGAAATTCCCATGATTTAAGGTACTACAGCACTGTTCTGTCGCATTTGCATTTATTAATAAAAACACATCTCGTTTATTACATCTTAAAACAAGAGGCGTATTTCGTCGTTTGCAGAAATAAATCCTCCAAGAAATCAAACTCTTTTTTTTTTTTCTTTTTATTGTTTTTTTTTTTTTTTTTTGAACAAAATCCCATCTATATGTGCGTTACAGGGTGACGCTTGCGCGAGCTCCTCGGACCTCGTGCCAAATGTCTCGTGCTTGTTTTCTTCGTGTTTCTTTTCCGAACTGTGCTGAAATCCAACGCGACGCAGGCGTGCACTTGTATTTGACCTGCTGAGAGTCCAGTTACCGAAGCCGTGCCCAGGACATCACATCAGATGTGTGTTTTTGATGTGTCGGCTCTCACTTCCACCTCCCGCGCGCAACTTTCCTTCCACATCATCAGCGTTTTCCCACGCAGCAGAGTAAATATAACTCGGCACAAGATCCTAGATTACGAGCGTTCAGAGTGTCAGGGATTACATGCAGGAAACACCAAGTCCTGTGATGGGGGAAAGGGGCAAAGAAATGGCTCTGCCGCTTTTGGATACGAGCGCGCGATCGAAAGGGAAAGGAGACAGGACGCGTCCCAAATCATGTCCCACTTCCCTAAATAGTGTGCCGCGCGCGGATACTAGAATTCCACGTGATTATTGTCCGGGTAATATAATGCTATATATAAATAAAGTCCGCTCAAAATCCGATCATGACACGTTCCAGTCTCTTAACCCCAAGTCGATGCAGGGAAAGGGGGCGTGGTTTAGTCTGAAAATAAGTAAAACTTCATTTTAGAAAAGGTGTTTGAAAGATAATTGAAGTTGTTTTTAAGCAGATAGATGGAAGGAGTCTCCAGTGTCAGTTAGTATAGTTTGTGTCACTGGAAAGTCTTCAGAAGAAAGCACAAAATATATTTTCCAGTTTCTCTCTCTCTCTCTCTCTCTCTCTCTCTCTTCTCTTCTCTTTTAAACTTTAAGAGAAATGAAAGGAAATCTGTTTATAGCTGTGAGAACACAGCTAACATTGCAGACGTTCCACAGCATTGACTGCAAGTATAAATGGAAGAAAATTGATGACGTTTAACTTTTAATGAATGAAAATCATTGTTATTTTTGGCAAATTGCTTTCAAAAGAGCTTGGCCTGGGCAGCTACCAGCTGCAAAAGACATGTGGAGCTGGTCAAACTGGTAGACCATCATTGCTAGCTGTTAAGTGCTCATGGAAAGGATAATGATGATGCTTCAACATAGACAAGTTGTTTATGAAATAAAATATATATACATGGAAGCTGGAAACTTACCAACTAATCATGTTGGTCCACCAGTCTGACCATTTTGAGCTCGTCAGATTAAGGTAGACCTTTGAGAAGGGATAAGATGAATATACTGTATGTTGGGTCACATCACACCATCCTGTCATTGATTCATTTCATTCAACATCATATTCCTTACTTAACAAGGCCATGTTAGCCCCTGCAATATCTAGGGACTGCTGTGAGTCTGCTGTGGAGACCAAAACACAACAGTTGGATTAGTCACAAATTAAGTTTTGTCAAAACATCGATTCTCTGGCTCGGGTCCAGATTTGTCTTCTTAATACAGAAGGGAAGAGTTTAGGGTGTAGAACTGTAGCTGTTGGCGAGTCCTTAAACAATAATACATAAAATTTCAAGGTACAGCACATGAAGTTCTTAGACTCCAATTAGCCCTTACGCAACATTTCTGTTCCTCTGTGTTCGTCTCGTCTGTAGACAGTGTGTCGAAATTCATTGTGGCTTTTGAGGAATACAATGCACTAACCCATGTCTCTGTGCCATGTCTATATTTATTTACAGTTGGTTTTCTATTAACTAGCTAATGAAGCAGGCTAGATGAATGCCAAGTTGTTTCAAGTGCAGCAACCTTGCCTCGTGTTCTATCAGTACAGTACATGATCATATTTCATGAATTCATACAGAAGTCCGAAGTGCCTCCTTTAGTTCCTTAAATAAGATTGGTTATATCCATCAGTTAAGTGAAACATCTTGGGAACAATTCTTTACTCAATTAGAATGTGAAGAATGCACAGAACCAACTACTCTTAACTAGACTATACTTATAACTAAGTGTATTTTGGATTATAATTATGAATAATTAATTATTGCAATTATTACTTTTTCATTTTTTATTCAGGTTTTGATGCAAGACACTGCATAACTACACACAGAGAAATTTTACTAATAACTATGTATTGTCATAATTGATAAATCTGTCCATTTATTAGGAATGGAAGCTGTTTAAATCTCGAGTCTGTAGATTATGCAGATATGAACTAAATGTAGATTAGATTAAATTAGTAGAAAGATGAACCATTTTTTTAAAAATTGTTATTTACTTATTTTTAACACAAACTGTTGCAAATTTTCACTCAGGGTTTCCTGTAGGGTATTAGCTTGCTAAACAGGTTGTACTTCAAATGTTTTCTGAAAGGATAACCACTTGTAGGTTTCTAATGAGCAACCTGAAGAGCCCTTTAAGGTCCTTGATGGATGCATCAGGAATGTTTGTCATTTTTATTAACGCTGTTGCTTTGGGATGTCACCCAACAATTTCTTTGTGTCAAACACAATGACAATAAAACTTTGACTCTGTTGAAAGGAAATCGCTTCTGGGAAGATTTCGAAGTTTGAATCCTATCAGGCCATGCTCGGGTGTTTTGGGGTTGTTGTTTTCTTTCTGGTTTGACAGGGTGTATAATCCTATGACGCCAAGCAGCTCAATCAATTAAATTGTCAGACCACGTCCAGATACTTCCCAGTACAGCGCATGAATAGCGGATACCGGATAACCGCTCCTCGCTAAACAGTGCTTCCAGGCATCGGGGTGCAACCTGATCCTCGTCAGATGAGTGGAGATACAAAGAAGCTCAATGTCCTGGCTGCAAACGTGCCTCTGCTTTTGATGCATGAGGCTTTGCCGGGATAAACGACGTGATCACACAACGGGAGCTGCTGTTAGCGGGTTATAAGCACTTTCGGAAGGGTAGATTAGGGCCCCAGCTCAGATATTATAGGATTTCGAGTGCTACCATTGAGGTCAGGAGCACGTCACCATGTCCTGTTCAGTAAGACAAGATGCCTTTGACATTCTGAATAAAAAAAAATCTACCTGTCTATCTATCTACACTATATTGCCAAAAGTTTTGGGACGTGTGCCATTACATGCCCATGAATGTAATATGGAGTCGGTCCGCCCTTTGCAGCTATAACAGCTTCAACTCTTCTGGGAAGGCTTTCCACAAGGTTTAGGAGTGTGTTTATGGGCATTTCTGGTCAGGTCAGGACTCTGTGCAGGCCAGTCAAGTTCCTCCACACCAAACTCTCTCATCCATGTCTTTATGGACCTTGCTTTGTGCACTGGTGTGCAGTAGGAAGGAAGGAGCCATTCCCAAACTGTTCCCATAAAGTTGGGAGCTTGAAATTGTGTTGGTATGGTGAAGCATTAAGAGTATCTATCTATCTATCTATCTATCTATCTATCTGGGAGTTAATAAGAATAGACGAATGTATCCAGCTGGCATAATAAACACTCCACACCCTGCTGCCTCTCCTACTTAAAATTACACATATTACTGGCCTTAATCATGCTATATAAAAAGTCACTGAAACCCTATCATTACAGGCATTAAAATGTTCCTTTGCATTGGCGGTCCTTTAGAAACATTTATCCAAAATGAATTTGTTCTTTATATCATCCATTTATTGATTGGGGATCTGGACAAGTTTCCCCTTGTCTGTATATCTAAAAGTATATCCTGTCTACAGGAATTAGACCAACTGTTACTATTTCAACACTGGTAATACTGTACGGGTGCAAAGGTTACTAAAAAGAAAAGCCTAAGAGATTAAAAAAAACAAAAAAAAAATAAAAATAAAAATACTGCTTAGCTGAAAAAGCAAAAAATCCATTAATTAAAAAAAATATAAATACATTAAAAAGAAAAAGAAAAAGGAACAGGAACTCTTGAAAAGTTTTGTTAATCTAAAGATTGTGGAAATGTATTTAATTAATGTATTTAAGCAGCTAAAGTGATAAATTTTCAAAGTTTGACCCGAAGTGCATCATTTTCAGCCCGATTTAAAAAAAAAAATCTTTTAAGAGATGCAATGTGTGTGTGTCTAATGAATGAAGCAGACGACTCGGTTCAAAATGAAGTTGTATTTACAATGAAAAAAGGTTACAGCACATAATATACATGTTTTTTTCCCTCAACAGAAACATTGTTAAAAAAATTAAAAACACCAGAGAATTTGAAATGTGATCGTTAAAAAACTCCTGAGAAATTACACTGTCTAATTCTCATACAGCTGCTCATAAAGTACATCCCCTGCTGGTAAAGGACGTCATGGCCTTAATGTATTAAAGCATTCGGCACACGCAAAGTCATGCCTCTGCCTTCAGCCACCAGAGGCCACAGGAAATTACCTGAACGGAGCTTTTGTATCAAAAGTTTGAAGAAATCTGGTTGATTAATAATCAATGGGGAAAAAAACCCCATATAAAACCAGTTAATTATTGTAGTAAAATAACAATTAGAGACATAATGGGAGCTGCACCCTGAGACTGAAATCTGCTGTTTTAAGAAACTAACACACAGTTGATTATAACACATTTTCTTGTACATTAATGATCAATGTAAAACGTTCAGCTTTTTTGCTCATCACTACTGTATAATATTACAAAAAAAAACCCTATCAGGTTAAAAAATGTAATAAAAAAAAAACATAAAAACAAAATTGCTGGTTTGCTTAACAGCATTTCAAAAGAGAACCTCCTGACTGGATCATCAGTATCGCCTCCAGTGTCTGTCTCTGGACTCTCTGCGTCGGTCAGGTGGATAATCTCGATTTCGTCCTCCTCCTCCTCCTCCTCCTCCTCCTCCTCCTCCGCGGTCATCTTGCTGGTAGAAGTCGCTTCTATGGCCGTCTCTCCGGTGCCGCTGCTCACGCCCGTAGTGGCTGCTGCCACTGCCATCTTGCTGGTGGGCGGGTCGCTGGTTCCAGTGGGCGGGGTTGTCTTTTTGCCACAAACTGCTGGAGCCACCTCTGAACTGCTGCTGTTGCTGCGGCATGCCTAACTGAAAGGAATTGGCCAACTGCTGCATCTGCTGCATTTGCACCTGCCACATGTTGTTCATCTGTAGATAAAGGACAAATATCTGCATTACATCACTGAACAGCTATAAAACCTCAAGGAACCTGATTATTAATGTTAATGATTCAAAGTGGAATACATGCGTTATAGCACAGAGCCATAGAATGCCGATTTATTTTCCATGAGAGCAGCTCTGATACTAGCAACATCTGCGTGCATATCTGACAGATACTGATGAAGAATTACGTTTAATGTTTGACATTTTTTGAAGGAGTCTGCAATGGCAGTGATTTGTGAACATTTCCCTGACACTGGAAAGCCTTTACTACAGATTGCTTTGCAATTTCTTGGCAATATAATAAGCTGATATTTTCAATCTTATTCAATTCAAGGAAGCAATAAATCAAGGCTGGTGAAGGAGCAACTGTTCCTAACTGCTATGTAATTGAGAACAGGAACTAACTTGATGTGGCATCCTTTAAATAATTAATACAAAAAATTAAAAAAAAAAAAAGTATAGGATTAAAACAAACAAAATGTCGGATTATTTTCCTTTAACAGCATGCCCTGTCATGTCTTATTCGTTACGAGTACAACTGCCAAGTGTGAAATGAACACCAACTGCCGGATTGTGTGGAAAAAAATAAATCCAGGTTTGAATACTGTACGGAATTTTGTGCAGCTTAAGTCATGATCACTTCATACTATCTAAGAATAGTTTTTTTTTTTCCACATGGCTTTCAGAGTTAATCTTTGAAATACCCAGTGAAGCCTATGGGATCAGCATTTTACCATTTCAAATCAACAATCAGTCTGTTCTTGACAGCTACATCAAGCCTACACATGCCCTTTAGTGACAATCTAAGTAGTAATATTTCAGTGCAAAGATAAAAGCACTCACCACTACTTGCTTCTGAAGACTATCCGGTGAAGTGAAAGACCTCTGCAGGCTCTGAGGAGGAGAGTATGACGGAGAGCCCGTCTGATCTGGAGTCCTGTCATACCTGCATGTTGAACATCAGACATCAGTCAATACAGAAGCACCGCAGAGCGTTTCTCATTTTATCCAGATGTGAATTTTGAAGGATACCTCGCAGTGCGGTGAGTGGGTGTGTTAGCTGGACTGGGGTTCTGAGAATTCGCAGGGCTTTTTCCCTCCTGATTAAAGTGACTGCTGCCTGTCACACATCCAGAACTCAAAAACATTAAAACATGAAGTTATAAATATTTTAATAACCAAACCATGAGAAGTTTCCTACCTGTTTTGTACTTCAAGTTAAGCTGCCTTCCGTAAAGTCGGATGCCGCTAAGCAGGTGCATGCTATAAGGGACAGAAACTTCATGCTTGAAGTTCACGAAGGCAAACTGCTTAGAATTCCCGTCGTTGTCTTTCGGGATTTTTACTTTGATCAAAGGTCCAGCCTGCAACAGAAAACGTACAGTACAAAGACATATTGAATATTGGGACGTAAAGAAAAATTATGTGAATTGGAAAAACAATTATTAACAAATATACAGGGTAAATGGAAATTGGTATGCTGAAGCATTAAGAGGTCCTTTCACTGGAACTAAGGGGCCAAGCCCAACCCCTGGAGTCAATGATTTGGATGGGGTGCTCCAAAACTCTTGGCAATATAGTCTATATTATAATATATACCAATCAATCTATGGAAAACTGAAGCTGGTGTTAAAAATACATGCAAATGAAAATCACTGCCCCTAATCAGAAAGAGAGTGATAAGTGCAGGGACTAGATAGATAGATAGATAGATAGATAGATAGATAGATAGATAGATAGATAGATAGATACTTTATTCATCCCAATGGGAAAGAATGGACTAAAAAAATAATTAATGTAAAAGACTCACCAATTCTCATACAAAATAAAAACAGTGATTTTTCTTAATTCGTCTGAGTTTCAAAACTAGTTCCCTTCAACAAATATTGAATCATACTGAATCGAACTGTATCAGTGATGAACCGAATCAGTTAAAGAGTTCAATCATTAAGTATTGAATCATTACTTGTTTTTGTGTCGCAAAGCAACTTCATCAACCTGTGTAAGGCGAGGAGGATTGTTTTTATCCGTCAGAGTGATATATAATATAATATTATATTATATTTTATCATATCATATATCATATATCATATTATATATTATAGTTGACTCCTCAGTGAACCGAAGCCTGAATAGCATTTGGAATACTAGTCAGCCAATCCGGGGAAGGAAGCGTGTTACTCCTAGCCAATCACAGCGCAGGAGGCAGGACTTATTATGTATACAGTCTTTATATTAATAAAGACTTACATAAATTCCTCGTAACTATAAATATACGGAGAACACAGATGAAATATCAAATTGTCTAGCTGACCTAATATTAGCTAGATCCAAACAAACGATAATACTAGCTAGCTTAGTCGCTAGCTAAATAAAACTGACAGTAAGCTTAAACAAGTACTGGCGTTACAATCTAAGCGTTTTATCCCAAATACACACAGCAAACACAGCTAAACCTGTTCAGAACTCAAATGATCCAAATTATCGACCATAATTACCGGCTTTAAGTGCTTAACGTTAGCTGCTAAGCAAACCAACATGCTAACAGGCTAACAAGAAACACGACCGTCTACTCGCCTGTAAAAACAGTTCAAATAAAAGCTCTTCCGTAACTTGAGAGTCCAAGTTGCCCACAAACAGAGTCCGGTCTAATTCATCTGCTATACCCATGTCTGTGCGAGGTGACCGCTTTAATTTACTAACAAGCGCTCCACCACTCTGCGTTAGCTATGCATATAGCTACAGACTATTGCCGTAAAAAAAGAGACCTGCCGTATGTCGATGTTTGCTGCTGTGCTAAGCTTCCGTTTTGCGACACTATTGATTCATTCTGATCCTGGCCTGATGAAGCCTCTGTTTACCATCACGGTATAGGGTTCATCAGAGACTCTGTCACATCATGTTGGTGTAGAAATAGAGAAAGACAGCAGATAGTATCTTTATTGAGACACTCAATTAGTGAGGATGAGCAGAGAAGTCTTTTGTACATGAAATGGCCAATTTTATTATTTTACCTGCTATCCAAAAAAGGGGACAATCGTTCGTTCAGTCAGTCAGTCGTTTGTTTGTTTGTTTGTTTGTTTGTTCATTCATTCATTCATTCATTCATTCATTCATTCATTCATTCATTCATTCAGATGTTTGTTTGTTCATTTATTCATTCATTCCTCCATTCATTCATTCATTCATTCATTCAGTCATTTGTTCATTCATTCATTCGTTCATCCTTTTGTTCTTTCCTTCCTTCATTTATTTATTCAGCCATTTATCCATTCCTTCATTCATTCATTCATTTATTCATTCATTCATTCATGCAGTTGTTTGTTTGTTCATTTGTTTGTTTGTTCATTTGTTTGTTTGTTCATTCGTTCATTCATTCGTTCATTCAGTCCTTCCTTCCTTCCTTCCTTCCTTCAGTCAGTCAGTCAGTCATTCAGTCTGTCAGTCAGTCATTCCTTCATTCATCTAGTTGTTTGTTCATTCGTTCATTCAGTCAGTCAGTCCTTCCTTCCTTCCTCATTCGTTCGTTCGTTCATTCATTCATTCATTCATTCATTCATTCATTCATTCATTCATTCATTCATTCATTCATTCATTCATTCGTTAATCCATAAAATGACTAATGATTTTCACAATGATTTATTAATGGAGTGTAAAATAATTACGATTATCACAATTATTACAGTGAGAACTAATCTCTGTGTAACAATCTGTGATTCTGTGGTTCTGTGATTTTCATTTGTTCATGTATCCATGATACCTAACGATCATACAAACCCAGAAAACATATTAAAAATACATAAATCCTAAAATACATAAAATCTTACAATGAAAATGCATTTCTAACTAATCTCTTTTCAACATTTATTAATTGTGTAAATGTTTATTGATATGTTGGTTTATATTCTGATGAAGATTGTAATGGTTAATATAGTGTTTTGCAAAAAAAATAAAAATAAAAAAAATCATAAAATAAAAGAGCCGTGTTTGCATTTTTACAGACTTGGCTTAGGGATTTGGTGAATTTCAGACTTTCAGTTTCAGTGCTTGTGTCTCAGGTTCCACTTGTCTGTAAGCATTTGTGAAAAACAAAACAAGACATTATGCTGCATGATTCATGGACATTCTTTCCCACTAGATGGTATTTCTATGACTCATTCAGAGCTAATGAACATGGGATCTCAGCAGTCCCAACCAGGTGTCATTATTACATGCCCGAGTCTGTATGTACTCGGCCGTAAACACGAGTGATGTATTAAAGCCACTTTGAATTGTCCTGGATCCAGAGTGCAGTGAGGTATTTCCAACTGGCAGCTCGAAGTATGCAATTCGTCTGAAATCCATAAAATGGCACCTGTGTGTGTCTTGCAGTCGAAATGAGCACCAGCGTGTTTGTTTTCCCAGAGAGGCAGTTTCATTTTCCCTAATCCTTTCTCTGCCGGCTTCAGTATATGACGGCGTTGGACAGATATGCAGGCCTGGAATTAGTTAGAACCGATGCACCTGAGGTGGAAAAGCAGAATGGTTTTAAAAATATAAAAGAAGCAATGCCACTTTAACCACTGATTGAATAAATTGGGTGGATATTGACTGATTGACCCCTACTCCTGACCCATTGACCCCTATTCCCGAGATGAAATAATCATACACAATTGATTCTGAACAGTATTCTCTATGGTAAGGTGAATTCAATTCAATTCATTTTAATTTGTGTAGTGCTTTTTTAATGGGACATTGTCACAAAGAAGCTTTATAGAAATATATAAATTCAGGATATACATTTAAAATGTTTAAAATCATCCCAAATGCTAGCCAGAGGTGAGGGTAGTGAGAAAAAACTCCCTCAGACGACATCAGGAAGAAACTTTGACACCAATTTACCAACATTTTATGTAGGAATGACAGAGCATAGTTACATTTAATGTTGTTACATATCTGTAAAACAAGTTAATTCTCTCTCTCTCTCTCTCTCTCTCTCTCTAGTTCAAGTTTTCCTGATGTTAAACTCAGGTCTAAAAGTATTTTTGGTCATGCATCTTCCTGTTCACCTATTAATACATTTTAAAATAGATTTTATCATCAATTTGCCTGCGTTCTCTGTTCATTTGCCAAAGCAAGTTGTGCTACAGCATACAGCATAAACTACATAATGCTTATTATCAAATAAGAGATAATCAACAACATCTGGATGAAAAGACTCTGCCTTTCTGCTAATGTCTATGAACTCCTTAAGTTCAGTGCTATGATATGTTTTACTGAAACTATTCAAATAATATCTTCTCACTACATTTCTAGCAACATTGTTTATATTCTATTCTAAATTCTGTGGCTTGTTTCTCATGTTTCTCTAATTAGGTATTATAGTTATATAAGGCTTTATATAATTTATATCTTTTTTTCTTTTGATGAGTTATATCCTGTATAAAACAGGCACTTATTTACATTGGTAGGTGTGTAGTGAATCCTCGGAGTGTAATGAAAGAACCAGAAAAGCAGGAACTGTGCTATGAAGAGCGTGAAAGTGCAATTCGTGCAAACTGAATTGTTTCTACAGGAAGTCTAACTGTTAAACTTTTATTATAAACAGCTGGTTAAAAGGGGGCACCGAGGGGGTGTTTTTAATTCAGTTTTATTTCATTTTATTTGAATAAAGCAGCATTACAGGAATATAATAATGTATAAATTGCGGATATACATTTAAAATGCATGAATTTGCCTTGAAAAACAATCGTGGTGAGGAAAAACTCCCTTAGACTCCAGAAAATCCTTTTTATACTTAATTACATGATGTTTTATTTCAAAGTGACGCTCTTTAAAGGCAATTAATTCGCTTTTTTCAGTCTACCAGATTGTTGATTGTAGTTATACATACTAAGCAGAAGAGGGCAGTGTTGATCCTTCCTAGTTTCCAACCTGGTCCATCTCATAACAACTTCATGTCCATGCCATGCTGAGCTTCTGGACTGTGTTTGTTCCACAAAGGTCAGATATACAAAGGGAGAGAGAGAGCGAGAAAACAAGTAGAGCAAAATTTCATTTTTTTCTGATGCTGCCCTGTCTTTGGTCATTGGTGTCTTTTATTACTGTATAGAACTGTATCACTCATTCACAATTTCTTTTTATTCAGATTTTATTTGTCACATACGCAACCACACACAATACAACACGAAGTAAAGTACTTTTTTGACATATTTTAAATATAGAATAAATGTAGACAAAGTATAGAACAAAGAATGTAATTATACAGAAAAGGTCAAATATTCACAGATAATATATGAAAATTATAATATACCAGTATACAGATATGTGGCAGAACAGTATGACTATTATGAATAAAGTGCAGTGTGATTTTAGCGCAGTAAACAGTACATGCTGTGGAAAAGGAAGGATTGTTGTGGTCTTTTGCTGGCTCTTTTCTGCTCGCAGGTTGGACACAACTTGAAAAGATAAAGTTATGAAAAGTCAGAATGACCTCATTACATATTTCTGTAACTGGATAATAGGACTGCTGGCATAACAGCACTTCATTAACCTGCTATGTGTATGTGTGTGTGTGTGTGTGTGTGTATGTGTGTGTGTGTGTGTGTGTATGTCTGTGTGTGATTTTGTGCAAAGGCTTATCATGAAAAAAAAAGTATGGTCTTTATTTATTTATTTATTTATTTATTTATTTATTTATTTATTTTTGGGGGTATGTGCAGGAAAACATTTGTATGCAGTGGGGTCCAAAGGAACTAAACTTTAAATGGATAAAAAGCATAATGTGGCATTCTGTCGTAAATAAAACATTGTTACTTTCATCAAATTGGTGTGATATAAGAGAAATAAAACACGTCATGTCAAGCTGTTATAGGAAAATAAAGATGAATAACAGATTTTCTTTTTCACCACGTGATTTTCAGTGTATTGTAGACTTCAAGGAACTCAGTTAGGATCTCTATTTAGCAATTTCTGTAATTTCTAATACAGAAATTCCTGACTGGCTGAGCCAACACTAAATGGCTGACAAAGACTGTCCGAGAATAGCCGATCCAGACAGAGCGTAATCGTTAACAACACACTTAAGCATATTGAGTAGTAGCTTGAAGTGTGTACACATATATTAGAACCCAAACATTACATTTAGCATGATTAACATGTAAGACTTGTCTCCTGCTTGAAAGAGCTTCTTAAGCGAGACAGCATTTAATTAATTGAGGAGAGGAAGATGATAAGTTGATGTGAGACTATGTTCAGCCCACCGCCTCTGGCGAAATGGGTGTGAAGAAGTGTTCATGGAATGACTCAGAACGTGATGTTTTTGTTATTCTGTATAGTTTCGTTCATCCTTCATTATCTCTTGCTAGCCTTGTGTGTGTGTTCCTTCATGTCTCTGTAATCATGGATGAATAACTAACCACACAATAATAGTCAAGTGAGACCCTTAGCTCACATCCCGTATGAAGCTGTTGAGTCTCTTGTCAAGACGTTACAGTATCACTGTCAAGTCCAAGTCCAAGCTTTGTGCTCATATTGAGGGGAACAACATGCTTTCAAACATTTTTCTTCTTTTCAGTGTTCAACAATACAATTTTCCCTGATATGGAATTTTTAGGAATTTTAGAACAGATCTGGAGCCTTGCCTAAGGCACACATATATGCACACATTTATTCACACATTAATGTAGTATAGCTACTATCATGTGGTGGGGAGGTGAGAGGAAAATCTTTCTGAAACAGGAAGAGCAATTATCATGTGATCTCAGGATTAAACAGAGGATCCTGGAGCTGTGATGCATAGGCGCTAATTTCTTGAAATTTTTTATACAATACATACATTGCAGTGGAATTATTTTCTTCACATATCCCAATTGAGGAAGTTGGGGTCAGGGAACAGGGGCAGCTATGATACAGTGACCCTGAAACAGAGGACCATACTCAAGGGTGGGTGAGCCTCAAATGGGCAGTGCTGGGGCTT
This sequence comes from Hemibagrus wyckioides, assembly GCF_019097595.1. Taxonomy (NCBI): domain Eukaryota; kingdom Metazoa; phylum Chordata; class Actinopteri; order Siluriformes; family Bagridae; genus Hemibagrus; species Hemibagrus wyckioides. The sequence continues at coordinate 25,209,113 of NC_080713.1, forward strand.
GAACCCCGATCTTCTGATCAAGGTGTGGCTTGAACCTCAATCTTCTAATAAAGGTGGGGCTTGAACCCCAATTGTCTGTTCAAGGTGGGGCTTGAACCTCAATCTTCTGATCAAGGTGGGGCTTGAACCCCAAACTTCTGATCAAGGTGGGGCTTGAACCCTGATCTTCTGATCAAGGTGGCGCTTGAACCCTGATCTTCTGATAAAGGTGGCGCTTGAACCCTGATCTTCTGATCAAGGTGGCGCTTGAACCCTGATCTTCTGATCAAGGTGGGGCTTGAACCCTGATCTTCTGATCAAGGTGGCGCTTGAACCCTGATCTTCTGATCAAGGTGGCGCTTGAACCCTGATCTTCTGATCAAGGTGGCGCTTGAACCCTGATCTTCTGATCAAGGTGGCGCTTGAACCCTGATCTTCTGATCAAGGTGGGGCTTGAACCCCGATCTTCTGATCAAGGTGGCACTTGAACCCTGAACTTCTGATTAAGGTTGGGCTTGAACCCCAATTGTCTGTCCAAGGTGAGGCTTGAACCCCAAACTTCTGATCAAGATGCGGCTTGAACCTCAATCTTCTGATCAAGATGCAGCTTGAACCTCAATCTTCTGATCAAGGTGTGGCTTGAACCTCAGTCATCTGATCAAGGTGTGGCTTGAACCTCAATCATCTGATCAAGGCGGGGCTTGAACTTCAATCTTCTGATCATCAACCCAGAGCCTTAACCAGTTGAACCCGAAACAAAAATATTAGTTTGTGACATTCCCTTAAATCTAACAAGCATGATGAAGCATTTCTTTGTCTCTATTTTAATAAATCAGGATGATCATATGACTTCTGCAGTAGGGCAGATGTAGATTTGGAGGACTAATAAGAAAAAAACTCCCTGAGATGACCGGAACCAAAGGAACCAGACTCAACAGGGAACCTTCTGTAATCTTCTGGGTGACTCCAGATAGTGAAATTATACATCATTTCTCTGCTTATTTTAAGGATACTGTGAATGAGAATAATGGGATTGATCACAGGACAGTGTTTACGATCACAGCAGCAGCAGCTCTTAAGCACAATTCTGCAATATCCGGGTGAGATTTTTCACTGAAGTGAGAGTGACATGTAAACTGTTTTTGGAAAGCACACATCTTTATTGGATTCAGAAAGTGAGTGACGAGTGCAGAAAGTGGATGAATCCGACAATTGCGCTGCTGTATATTTAAAAGAGATGAAGAAATATTGACCAGAATATCAGGATTAAATATTTCTCCGTCCCACAGAGGGAAAAGAGATCAATCGTGTTTCGTTCAGAACGCAGATCTTTTATTGGCTCCCCTCTCTGCGCCTTTGCAGTAAATACTTCCATCCTTCCATCCATTTTGTGTACCGTTTATCCTACACAGGATCACAGGGAGCCTGGAGCAGATCCCAGGAGAGTCAGGAAATAAGATAGGGGACACTGTGAATGGGGCACCAACTCATCACTCATCGCCTATTCGCACACTACGAATAATTTAGAGACACCAATCAGCATACAGTACATACCTTTAGACCAGATTACCTGGAGGAAACCCTACTAGAGTATTTACATCTTTTTATTACTTGTATTTAATTACATAGCACTGTTACAACAGAATGTAAGTTGTAGTTGTATTTATTGTGTAAGTAGGATTTCTTTACCATAATAAACATCATGATTAAGACAAAGCACTTGAATTGGGATTAATAAAGGATTGAAGTATGTCTCATCATCTCATGCAAACACACACACACACGGCAGGGGCAGGATGCTTTTTATCCATTTATAGTTGTGTATATGTTGTAGAGCGTCCTTGAAACAAGCTATCAATTTGCTCCCTTAGGAAATACTTGTAATTATTTATGTATCAGTAAATAAATCATGCATGACTAGTTGTACACATGTACATGCTATATTTAGGTATGGAAATAGATGCACTGTGTATTATAATAACTATGTATCCGTGGATCTTGTTATCTGAGACTTCAGCATGATAAACCTATAGATTATCATTATAAACTCTTTGATGAGAGTTCCCAGGTTCATCACTGAAGGTCTTTGTCATGCCCCACACCACAGTAGAGGTTATTATGAAGCTCATACAAAAGCAGACACTCAGGAATTTGTAGTGTTTCGTAAGTATTTCTGTTTTTTTTCCTAGCCTACTAAGGGTGTTATATTCATAGAAAAGTTTCAAAAACACAAACAATGGTTGGTTATTTTCCACACAAAAGTTTGTATCTTCAAAGTAAATGTTGATGTTCTGCTCTCTGAGACGCCCCAAGTCCTTGTTCATAATCATCTAAAATGTGAAGGTGTTTATCTTCAACCAGTAAAATTCTGTGTAAGGTTATCCAACAGAGGGAAAAACACACGTCTCACACTGAAAGCCAACAGACTCATTTTATACACAGCCAGAAAATCATTCCTCTCTTTATACTGATTGAAACATCCCATAAGTCCATTTCCATTCCCTGGCAGAATGGTAAGAAGGGTTAATGTTCAAACTAGATATACATTCTCTTTTTTATACTAGTATTAATATGCTTCCTCTTACATGTTCTCATTTCTTTAATAATAGCATATATATATTGATGTGTATCCTGGATGCTCCACATGAATGGATAAGAAATGTGAGTAGTTGTTTATGTGGTGAAGGTTTCTGTGAGGAGATGTTTATTTAGCCTCCAGTAAGAGTTTTTTTAGTACAAGAAAGTATTCAGGATGGTTTGGTGGTTGCTCCTTAACAGGACACTGTGCACGTTTATGTCTTATTAAGGTCAAGAGAGAAAACAAAGAAGGGAGGCTGATGAGAGAAAGACTGCTTATAGCTGCTTTAATGCAAGTGATAACAGATAACTTATTTCATAAGACATGTATGTTGTAGAAATGGTTTAAAAGTTCATCTAAATTACATGGAAATAAATGAACTGTGACTTTTGTATCTTCTTAAGTAAAACCGTTAATGTGAATTCTTATGAATTCATAAGGGAGACTATGTTTGTGAAATCTCATCTATATGCAGTATACTAATTCAGGGTGTGGGATGAACCTGGTGTTAGGAAAGACACATTTTTGCCATGTTGATTCATAGTCTTGTTAGCTGAACCATATGACGAAATCCCATTCTGACCTGAAGTCCAGTTGGTGAAGAGTTAAGAGTGCTGCTAACAGTAACACTTGCATCATGCTTGAAATATATTGCAGTATATACTGTAAGAACACATACAAAAGCATGGGGTGACATGGTGACCATTAGCAATCTCAGCATCGCATCACTTCCTCTGAATAACCTCCCACACACACACACACACACACTCATACTGCAGTCTGCAGTCCATCTCAGTGGGGGTTTAATGACTGTGCTGAAATTAAATCATTCTAATCACAGTAGGACGGTTGACTTATCATGAATCAGATACACAGCCTATAACATTTCACACAGGAACAGAATTTCACAAAGCAAAACCTCTGCACTGAAAGTCAACAAAAAAACTCCTCAGCTTTCGTTCACGGTCTCTTTCGTGTCTTTCAGGAATGCTCTACGCATCGTGATTTGCTCTCTCGATCGAGGACGCCAGGTTTATCTTCAGGCCTTCAGGATTAATTAATCGAGATTTAGTCCGATAAGTGTCATCTAATCTCCGATCTCCAGCAGTTCTTAGGAGGCCTGCTACGTTTTTCTGCATTGGGATCAAACAGGACAATAATGACTTTTAAAAAAAAGCATCAACATATCGCTTCATCGCTAGCGTTTATGAAGGAAAGTAGAGAGATGGAGAGCACTAGAACTTGGATGTGTCTCAGGAAGACATTTGAGCTCCAGGCTTTCCATCGATCCTCCACAGGCATGATCAGCATGCTAATGACCGCGTGCCTGTGGAGAAAATTAGGCACTATTTGACCGACTGAGCAGTTTGTCCCATCAGTGAATTTAATCTGGTGGAATTAACATAAATCTGACCCAAACCGTCATTAGCAATTAAACTCAATTTATTTTCCTAAAGCGCCACAAGGCTTGTTCAGCTGACCTTTTCATGATAAAATTAGAGCAGAGATGGCTGGGTTTGGGAATCGATAAGCAGTCAGAGTAGAAATATTTTGTGGTTCTTACGTGCAATACAACAATAATTCACTGTATTAGACTCCTTTCACACGTTTATGGATGGTTTGTTTTTTTCAAAGCCACATTTCAGATTCGGGTCAATGAAAACAAAGCTTTTCACAAAAAGCTTTATAAATGGATGGGAAAAAGGTATATTTTTATATGGTTTTGTGTTATGAATGTCATATGACTGACTGCTGACCAAGTTATTAATTTGTGTTTTGCAATTTTTTTAATCATATCTTATGTTAGCATTTCATTGTAATATTAGATTTATCAAGCATTTAATGTTAGTATGGAATGAGGTAATATGTATATATACGGGATAGAAGACTGGATATAATATATTTTGAATAGAAGTGTAGACAGTGTAGAAATAAAATTAATGCTAGTGCCAGTTACCAGTTTTTCAGCATCTTAATGTCAATCTTTTGTCGTAGTACTTTGTAGAGGCAAGTGCCACATTTTCTCTTGACTCATACCTACGGTTCATGTAACGGTTACGTTTTTTCGCATCTGCTTCCATCTCTATACCGTAACAATAGAAAAATATAAGAAATGTCTCATCCGTTTTCAGCGGAATATTTACGCTTCAGTTGCCAATTATAGTAAATCCACAAATATTTGAGCTCTGTAATTTATCAGGGGAAAGTACATTTAATTCACGTAGAAAACAAGGTCAAAGAATCCCCTTTATGAAGCGTGCTGAGTAAATGAATTGCAGATGAATGCTTTATGGAATAATTGAATTAACTAGCAGACTTATATCAGACTGTAATTAAGCCGACCTTTAAACAAGTAACGGAATTCTCTAGAGGTCTTCCTGTTTCCTTTTTCTCTGCCTAGCGTTTTATCTCCCCATTATTTTATTTTAATCTTTAGAGAGACAGGCCAGGTGTGAATGTACGCAGCTAAGATTAGAAGCTTCCAGGAATAGCCTATACAGCATATATAGCAAGAAAAAAAAAAAGTCTTATCAGCGTTTCTGCGAGGGAAAACTACTCTATTAATTAAATATGGATTTTGGAAATATGGCTTCACATGCAGCGATTTCTCAACTGTTCTTTCACACAGTGCAGCAAAATCCGATAATCGGGACATTTATCATTATTATATTCTACACATTTACCGATGGAGATAAATATCAAAAATACTGTATACAGAGTACAATTTCTGCTGCAGTTCCACAGTTGTGTTCTTCTGTTCTCTGGACATCCGTAACCAGAACCTTATTAAAGGCTAAAATGAAACTTAAAGGAAAAAGCTTGTAGCTTGTTTTTTTTTTCTTAATTTTTTATAAGCTGCTCAAGAGCAAAGCAAGCTTAGATGTTCTTATTGAATCCTCATGAAGTTCTTGTTCACAATGTCACTTAAAAATCCATTTCTGCTCCGTCAGCAAATCTCTACGCTGGATTCAATCGGCCCGAGACTTTTATTTAGCTGACATCCAGACAGCCACTGAAGTTTTGGCACTTTAAGAATGATTTCTGAACAATTCCGAGTATGTACTGTACCAGAAAGCTTGTGTAATATCGCCTGGTATAGGAGTAGTCATAATTTAATTATAATTTAAGGGGATAATTTCACTGATCACTTCCTAAAACTTTCAATGTACATATTGAATCACCTTTTTCTGTAGAAATCCTTTTTTTAAACAGAAAAATCCTCATTAATCCTGAGATCCAGCGCAGAATCCTAACCTTGTCTCATGTGGAGTTTCAAAATCTATATTTATATCCAAGATACTAGTCATCATTTCAGTATTTCATTTACTTTCATAAGGATCATATACATTACATTTTCTGGGTATATGATTAAGGCCTCATCACTTTTCAGATACTGAAATGTTCATAGTTACTTAATAGTTGCTCAATATTCTGCTAGAAATATACTGCTCAGAGCAAAGAAACACTTATTTTTTGGGAGCTTAAATCCTATCTGAATGACATGCTGTTCATTTGTAAATATTAAGGTTAAAGGACCAGTGTGCTTTATTTTTCCTTATTTATAATATACCACAGCTTTATATACTGTATAAAACCACAACCATGGCACACAAAGTCAAACCTGGAGACCAACAAGAAATTCCTATGTAATGGATTCTCTGAAGTTTCTTCTACTCACTTCATACAAGTTGGAAGGTCTAGAAGATCAAGAAGATCTAGACCAAGAAATATTCCTAGATTCAGAAATCTGCTATCATTAAAGGATGTATAAAAATAGTTGTTCTCAACATGACACCCGAAAATGAAAACTCCACCATGAAGCACATTACATATATTTACTGTATATTATTAAGTATGTGTGATGCATTTTGCAATAATTTTCTGCCTGCATTTATGTTACGTTTGTGTGAGGTCATGAAGAATGCTGGTGTTGGTTTAATGAAAGAAATCCGAAGTGCAAGAGCATTGTTTCTCACTCACCATTATCCAAAATTAATTGTAATATTAATAAGAAATACAATGTAGAAGTGGTGAAGATGTTAAAGCAAACTTTGAAGTCGCAGAATGCAATGCAGCGGTATGAAGAAGACATGGTTTGGCTAGTAAGAGATGATGAGCAAAGTTTAGAAAGCTGTTCGGTTGCAGTCAGTAAAGTTAAAGCAAGGGCTAAATCCCATTGGTGCGACTGGCAGCAGGTAGCTAAATGGCATTGTGGGTAATGTTGAAAAAAGTGAAATAGGCCAACATGTTAATTTCATGATGAAATAAGAAGATAACATAGCAATACTGACCTTGACGACTGCCTGGTCATTAATTCTGTATATGCTGATAAGGTAAATGCTTAATTCACTTTCTTTTCTGAAACTGAACTAACTGGCATCATAAATATGAATGATCCCAAATGTAGATCTATGCAGCAGGATTAATGTCGCCTCAAGAGAAAACTTTTCCACTGCCGTGACTCCAATGCATTCATCCAGACACAGTGAGACAGAACATTGCTTTGCAGCTGTTGCCTCTAATTTACCAGGCTGCCATGACACGCATCTCCATTTGTGACTTGACATACTCGCTTCGAGGTAAAACAGCAAACAAACTTGTAACTCACCCAAAAATAGCTTGTATATCAACGCCCACACACCACGCTTCACACTCTGCTCCCAGCCATCATATTTAATCAATCTTTCAGCCACTTATTGATGGGATGTCCACATATATTTGTCTAAGGCCCCATGGTGTTATGTGCAATATTTATTTTTATATTTAGAGGTCACATATGAGGGAGAAATGTCACCAATGGCACAAACCGCAGCTTTACTCTTCAGTTAGAGCAGTAACAGCAGAGTACCATTAAATAATTGTGCTAGAGGACTATATATTGTATAAATATGTCCCATAATGACTATTACTTAAGTAGATCATTCAGGGTCAGTCACATTGGAGTAGCTCTGCTTGTAAGGGCATTAAAATCCCTCCTGGGTCACCTGAAATTAGATTTTGATTCTGGAAATCTGGATGAAAGCACAAGAGTTGAAATATGACAAATGGCGTTGATGTGGATTGACAATAATGTCTTATGCTCCAAATGATGCCAGGCACGATTTCACAAACCAGGACTAACAAAGATCGAGTCAAGATGAGCCTTAAAGAAGTAGAGACAAGATCTATTCCAAGTCTATTCAAAATCAAGCCCAAAAAAAAAAAATAATAATAATAATAATAATGATAATAATAATAATAGATAATAATAAACTAATCACAATAGTGATAAATAATAATAATAAAATAATAATAAACAAAAAACATATAATCTTTCCCAAGGCTAAGCATTTACTATCTTCATTCCTGCATTATGCTAATAATTAGTCTAATGCCCAAGATTGACTAAGTACAAATGCCAGTAAGTCAGAAAACGTCATACCAGACATGAAATAGACCAGCAGGTGTAATAAAAAAGAACAAAATGGATTACTCCATATCTTGATCAGTGATTTTCTCAAAAAGTTATACTAGGAGGAGGTAGCCTAAGCGAACGTAATTTACACAAAGGAACAGATCTGAGTGAGTTTTCTGTGGTTTTGTTTCTATGTTAAAAATTAAGTATGCATAGTTTTTTTATTTTGAATTCATATATATATTTTTAACTTAAATGATTATCTTGCTGTTCTAATATATATCAAAATGCAAAACAGGCAGGCCTGCAGAATCTTGTATGCTTTTCTTTGCTTTACTACTCAAAAAGCATGCATACTTAAAAATTTAAAAAAAAAAGTATTAAATATTAAGTATGCATACTCAAAATATAAGTACCTAACTTTGCATACTTATTTTTTTAAGAATGCATAGTTTTATTTATTTAAAACTCATTAATTAATTCGATTTTTAATTAAATTAGCTCCTTTAATTAAAATGCACAAAAATATGCAAAATAATCAGGCAGTTATTTATTACTTTATTGTTGGATTCTATGATGAAACCCCATGCTGTAAGTCTTCACCAAAACGAGCTTTCCTATTTAATATCACGATCAGACAACATACTCCTGGATTTCTATTGCAAACTGCCCAGGCGTGGAACATTTTCCTAATTGTTTTCAGAAAACAATGAATCTATATGAGAATAATAATCTCACAAAAGCAAGCAAGACTCAACGTACCCTAGAAGTCAGCTCAGCAGGACGCCAGTCTCAGTGCATGACAAATCAGTGAGCGACCTATAAAATGCAATATTAAAAAGGCATCATAATGGAGGGCACATCACTGTCTGTGTCCATGCTTCTATATTCATAGGAGCACTTCCTGATGACAAACAGAAAGAGGAGTCATCTTCGATGGTGTGCTAGGGGGAGAAAAAAAAATGAGACAGATTTGCATAGCCACTTTTGCTCGTATGCAAAGTGACAGCAAGACGCTGACTTGAAGAACATGTCAAGGTTATGCACCCCAGTTTGGTGCATCCTATTTGAAATGTGTTGGGAATAAAATTATTTTTATTACCAGTGACAGGCTGATATCTTTCAACAGCTTGACAATGAAACTGTGGGTAAATATGATAAAAAGAAAAACAACCCTTTCATTCCCTAGAGTCCCTTCGTCTGTCACGAAAAACTCCACCGTTTACACTTTTGTGTTGTTTGTACTTTAATTGGACAGTGTGTGCTTCTGTTGAATTGGAGAAAAGGCCTTATAGATTATATAATCCATAAAAATGAACATAGATCATAGACCATTCAGATAAAAAATAGCAGTAAAAATATTGTGCAACAAATAGACACTTGCATGTATAATGCATATATAATATATAATCGTCTGTGTTTGTCCATGGTGTGTGTGTGTGTGCGCAACAGAGAGAGAGAGAAAGAGAGAGAGAGAGACAGAGAGAGAGAAGACCAACTACGTATGGCAGACCCAGACACCATGATCGAGCTCCATAAATCATTTACGCTGCACTGCAGGGCGTAGCATGTGCATCTCATAGCATCACAGGCTTTCTGCAGTGTATGGGTGACACACTCAAGGCCTTATTCCTTCCAAATGAAAATAGCAATTGAACACATAATGTAGCGATAGAGTTTGAGAGAAGAAGGGGTCTACAATATACCTCTACGATGATGGAGAGAGTGCTTCATAAAAATAAAAATAAAAAAAAAGTATCAAAAAGATTTTATTTGACAGAAGAAAAAAGAGTAGATAGACTGTGTGTGTGTGTGTATGTGTGTGTGTGTGTGTGCGCATTTCATTTCATCGTTTTATGTTGTTTATGTATTTCTCTGCATTTTCTCTGCATTCCTAATGACCTCCAGTTTAATTAGAGCCGGTTTGCATCGTTTGCAAGTAGACCCAGTGGTCTACTTATGTACATTAAATTATTTTGCAACTTGTGTAAATGTTAATGGGACATTTTCCTCTGAGTTCATATCACATGCTGTGACTTCTTCAGTGAAGAACTCGATAGAGATTCAGATTCCAGGCACGTCACTGACTGTTGACTTAATCGTTCAAATCATTTCCTCTTCTTAATAAGCCATCTGGAGACGTGCAAATACACTGACAGAGTAAAAAAAAACTGATATAAAGATGTATTGTTTAACAGAGACCTTTTGTGTTGATCAAAAAGCATGTGATAGTATCAGTTCTGTTCAAAGGTATAAGTACAGTGCTTTCAACAGTAGATGTAATTATAAAATAGCTTTTGTATGCCGATCTCCATCTCTAACGATCGAGCCAGTGGCAAGGACTTTCATTAAACTATAATGCTTTAATATGAACTCATCTACACGTCTCACAAGTAATACTGTTATTAATTCCCATCATATGCTGGAGGTTTGCATATTTTATTATACCTCAGCATCTTTCACATCTCATGTAGATGTATAATAATCTGTAATCTTCCATTTTTCAAAGTTAGAAGATTGTAGTCCTCAGGGAATACCTCTGGACTTGACCGTGTAATTAGTCGCGTAAGTCAATCAAATGACCGCATTAGTTTATGCTAATAGCGCTATAATGTGGGTGATTGTTGTTTCTTATGATGTCTGAAATAAGCTAGTGTATTACTGAGTACCGAGGCTGTAACGTTCATTTTAGAGAGACTAATTATGCCACACAAGTTGACCTTTGAGGAAATGGGAGAGGGTTGAGCAGCTGAGCAGAATCATTCATTTCAGGACCAGAAAAAATGTAAACGGAATAGTCTATGGTATCTTAGCCATTATATGATTATATGATATCTTAGCCAGCTATTTAAGAACGAGGCAGGACACAAGGGTCCATCAGCGTTACACAATGATAATTCATATGCAGAATGAAACAGGACATGCAATGTTAAGGAAATGCATGTTAAGACTAAATAACAGTAGAGTGTGCAGTGTATATAGGAAAATTAATCAGAACATGGAACAGTCAGGTAACAAACCAGCGACCGGACGTAAAGTGGAAACAGTAAAACAAGACAAATCAAAAAATAAACACGGGGCTTAGTAGATTTGCCATTTTTGACTACTTTACACCAAAAGTCTTGAACCTTTCTAAGCATTTATGCCACTGACTACACTGCAGATAGGAATAGAAAATGAGAGCAAGAGAGAGAAACATCAGGAAGTCTGTCTGTGTCGCTGCAAAGGACGGTGTTACACTACCAAGAAGCATGTTTGGTTAAAAGCCCCTTGTGAATGTATTATTAAAGGCTTGCTCACATCACATAGACGTTGTAGCGGTTGGAATAAATAGCACCCAGCATTGTATTAACCTTACAGAACACACACAACAAGGAAGTTGCATTCAGACATCTTAAAGTGGGGTAATATGGGGTGAAAATGCTAGGTGAATTGATGCTGTGTGCATCAATATCCTGTGCTAGCGCCAGCAGAGGCAGTTAGCTCATGAATTCATGTTTGTTTTTTCAACTGCAGATGATTTTCTAATCACACAGTCTGAAATTAAACATGATGGAGATATTAGTGCCAGAGATAACAAGTTGCATGATGTTCTGCCCCTTAACTATCTTTGTCAAATGATCTGTGTTGTGAAATAATTATACAGAGATGTTTTATTTCATGGTTACAAGAACATAAGCCTGAACATAAGCATAATGCATTTTCACATCAAAATCATACATTAGTATGCACCAAAATAATAAAAACTTGGCAGTGTAATTATCATATTGTGTTCACTGTTTAAAAACACCCCTGTTTCCTTTTTTCTTAAAGTAATCATTCTGTTCTTTTGTTCATTCCATGACATTACTGAATCTGCCTGTAAAGTAAATATCCCAGTTTTTGCCTTTGTACATTCTGTGCATGAAATCGATCAGATTTTTGCCTAGTTTGCTTTGGATTGTTTTCCGGAACTGTACCTAATAAACTGACCAGCATTTGCATCCTCAGTCTGTTGACACTGAGCATGTAAACTATCTGATGAAATGATACTGTAAAGTGGCACAGATCAAGAATATGTGGTGGATTTGATTGGTTTAGAGCCAATTTATGTGTGTAAATATAAAATGTTAAAAAAAATATACATATATATATATATATATATATATATATATATATATATATATATATATATATAAATTATAATATTAAAATATGATATAAATATAAAAAAACATAATAGAATTTATTTTTAAAAATATTATATATATATATATATATATATATATATATATATATATATATATATATATATATATATATATAAAAGAAATATTATTTGCAAAAAAAAGAATGAAAGAAAAATAAAAAAGGCAAATTTAAGACTAACATCCTCTCCTTTTGCTCTCTAACCAAAACTCATGAATTCACAATTCAGAGTTCATCGGGATAAAGTTGACAAGACATGCATCTGTGTATTTTTTCCCATTCTGTCAATTGTCCCTCAGCCAATTGAAATGTTTTGCATTTGGATTTAAAATTTGGATTGAAAAGGCAGACATAAGACTAAGGCGTAGTTGACACCTGTAGTGGCTGTGAGTTAACAGCGGTAATAACAGTAGAAGGCTCGTACCTATGGTGCTTAGAGAGAACTATCAGAGACACAGCAATGTAGGAAGTTTGACGTGAGGGATGACTGGGGCTTGTCTCTACTTTGTGGTGCTTATAAAGGGAATTCCCCCATCATCCCTCTCCTGACCTGCCTATAAATCTTCCTCAACCAATTATGGTAAAGTCAGAAGCCCAGATTAGGTGGCTTACAGAATATCATTCAAAGTGAAGAAGTGAGGTTGTGACTCGGTGCCTGAGATTCCCTCAACATAGCTTTGAGTTGCTTTGAAGGCTCCAGCTCCAGCTCTTTATAATTAATGTGACTTTGCTGTTTAAAAGATGGATGCTGTTTAATGAATGCATTTATTTACTTGGGGTTCCAGAGATCTATCAGCAATAATAAATACAGTGGTTAAAAGCTTTCTCAGGGAACTGGAAGTCTCTTATCAACTGTGCAAGCAAAGTCTGTTTGAAGCTGTAGGAGGTGAAAGTTAATCTAATTTATAATGTTTAAAGTCTAACTTTACAAATTAAAAGTGTGGAGACGAGTCAGTGTTTCATTTTATGTCCGTGATATTTTGCTAATAGCCCAAGTTAAGTTTCCTATAGCCTCTGAAATCTATCTATCTATCTATCTATCTATCTATCTATCTATCTATCTATCTATCTATCTATCTATCTATCTATCTATCTATCTATCTATCTATCTATCTATCTATCTATCTATCTATCTATGAATTATTGATTTTCTGGGATCACTGCAGTGGATTGCCTTATTCTGCACAGGGGCCAAAACCAGCTAACACATGTAGGTTTTACAGATGATATTTTTAACCAGCAAATGTGGGCTGCTGTCATTTTTCTCTGCTAGGCTGAGATGGAGGAGGATTAATAAGCAAATCCCAGTTTGTTCTCTTCAGCCCTGGGGCCAAAATAGGAGCCTGCATGAGTCTTTGTCTGTAGGCAAGTCCATGTTCAGTGACCACAAAGCTGCGAAGTAAGAAAAGTAAAAAAAAAAAAAACTTCTGAGAGCGCCAATGTATGCAAGTGCCCCTGATGAAATCACACAATCAATCACAGAGCATAGACTGGCATTAAAACACTGATGATATTATTCTCCATGACAGGAAATGAGAGACAATTTGAGCCTCTTGAGAGAAGGTATATGACATTTTAAAGTTAACCCGCTGTGGCACTTAACATCTCTGTTGGTAAATGATTGCCAGAGCTCATTATAACCAGAGAGTTTATATACACATGATGCAGCATTATTCATCATGCTCCAGTAGGAAGGTGACACAATTATTTTATTAACATGGTATGATCCATGCCATTGTAGTTCCCCATGCTTCAAGCAGCCAATTAAACAAATGAATAGTCTAATCTACAGACATTCTGTCTCCGCTGTCGCTGTAGTATACTAACTCTAACTGAGTAGATACGATTTTGTGATCTAAATAAGGTGACACATGCTGATAGGATGCACCGTGTAGTGTCCAAAGCTCGGTAATGGAGTCATTGGCCATTCATCATGCTGCTCCACTTATGTCATATAGAATGGGTTGTTCTTACTGAGAGATCATCCAATTACAAAACATCCAGGGAGATGTATATACTGGCCAATAAACCTAACCATTTTTACTCATTCTAGCCAGCCATGTGTGTAGCTAAGCGGTGGCTATGTTTGCTACACTAGTATGAAGCATGGCTTCTGGTTACCCAATTCTTCTTCTTCTTCTTCTTCTGCTTATTATTATTATTATTATTATTTGTCCATCCATCCATTGTCTATACCCAATTTATTCCTAATTAGGGTCATGGGGATCTGGGTCCCAGGGTGTCCAGGGTGTTCCCCTGCCTTTTGCCCAATGTGGATTGGACAAAAGGCAGGGGTACACCTTGGACAGGTCGCCAGTCCATCACAGGGCCACATATAGACAGACAACCACACACCCTCACTCTTATGGGCAATTTAAAATTACCAATCAACCTAATGTACATGTTTTTGGACTGTGGGAGGAAATCGGAGTACCCGGAGTAAACCCACATTGGTACAGGGAGAACATGCAAACTTCACACAGAAAGGCCCCTGCCTGTTCGAACCCGGGATACAAACCCAGGACCTTCCTGCTGTGAGGCAACAGTTCTAACTATTATTATTATTATTATTATTATTATTATTATTATTATTATTATTATTATTATTATTATTATTATTATTATTATTATTATTCAGTGCAGCTTTCAGTGTCATATGATTGGAAAAAGTGAATGACATGAATGTAATTGACTAGTGTGAATCATGACATAATGCCAACAGGAGTTGGAAAGTTAAATGTTCAGCTCATCATTCCACAATTGTGAAGTAAGCACAGCTAGGTATTAAAGAATTGGTTGTAATCCCTGACCCAATAGCCACAACTGGCTATTCAGCTTCAGTTCTATTTCATACCAAGTAGCTATTCACAGTGCTACCATACTTCATACAATATATTAAATATAAATTTTATGTGGCTTGGTAGACATATGTCCAATGCAGATCCATTCAGGCAATACAAAGAGTAGTAGTCATAATATGTCTTTTTTTATGAATGCATTTGAGCATATTTCCTTCACTCTGATAAAGTCATTGGATCTACCCTGGATATCTCATTGCAAAAAGCTCTTATTAAAAGGTCCCCATTTTGAGTACTGAACCCATTCCCGACCCCATGGCTATAGTGTCAGTGAATTCAGCTCTGGCCTTCCAGGTCTGTTCTTCTGTCATATTATATAAACAACTTGCATACAGTGGATGATGATAACATGAGCTCCTGTCATTTGCCATTTTCCCCTTTAATGCACCCTCTCATATTTTGCACATTCTCTCTATTATCCGTATCTTCCTTATGTAAGGATTGCCATGAAAGAATTTCAGATTTACAGACACCCGTTTATGATCTTTTCACGGTATGGCTTATTAACATGCTCCACATATCAAAGTCTTTATTACTAACAAATGTGTATTTGGGGCATAGAGTTATTTCAAAGTTACTGATATTCAATTTTTTAGTAAAGTTTTGTAGGAAAGTGTGTACATGATCAGTAGGCTTCAGGTTTTAGTAAAAATTCTGTAATGCTGATTTTCCTTCATACTCACATGAATGTGCTGATAAATGGCAGTGTTGTTGTTGTTGTTGTTGTTGTTGTTGTTGTCGTCCTTTGGCTGCTCCTTGCTCAGGGTCACCACAGCAGATCATCCGATCCACATATTGTGATTTGGCACAGGTTTTACACCGGATGGCTTTCCTGACGCAACCCTCCCATTTTATCCAGGCTTGGGACTGGCACTGAGAGTTAACCCCTGACTGGCTGGTGTGTGATAAATGACAATCAATAAATCTGTAAATTGCCAAGTGCATTCAAAGCACAGCCAAATTACATTTAGTTGTTCTTGTTGTTCTATCGGCTGCTCCCTGTTCGGAGTCGCCACAGCGGATCATTTGGTCCACGTGTCTTGATTTGGCACAGGTTTTACGCCGGATGCCCTTCCTGACGCAACCCTCCCATTTTATACAGGCTTGGGACCAGCACTGAGAGTTAAGCGAATTACATTTAGAGAGGATGAAAGCTCAATACAAAAAAATGACAAATAAATTGTGAAAGCAAACCGGCTGAGCTTGAATATGCTAAATCATCCAATAATGCAGCTCAGCCACTGCCATGAGTCAACTATCATAGAAATTTACATTCTCTTTCCCCTTTACCAAGGTGTTTTCTTTTATCCTAACTGAATAGTTAATTTTATCTGACTTTATTTATAGATTTGTTCTTGAATGCATTCTTTGAACATGAGCTTCATAGATTTATCCCAAACCTGTGTGTGCAAATAAAATAAATAAGATTAAATCATCAGCAAACATATGATTTAAAGCCGATCGATTGATGTTCTCATCACTGAGTGTCCATAAGCATAAATTAACACAAATTTCTGAACTTTATGGATTGTCATCAATAACACATTTGATTCATGTATTCACACAAATGATATCTAAACACATTTGATTTTATACAGTGAAAATAAATATGGTCCACCCATAATATGCATGGAATGATCGAAAGTAACCTGGGTCCGAAATCAGATAAAAAAATAAATAAATCACTACAAGTTGTAACAAGTTTGGGAGGAAAATGTGGGCGAAGTGAGTATAACTCACTTCAAACCAATCCAAGAGGAATAGAGTGTAATGGAACCAGAAAATAGGGCAGGACACAAGGGAACATTCTGACAGGGGAGAACAAAACGTCTCAGTGAGCAGTGGTCAGGAATGCAGTCTGCAAGAGGCACTGTGCGCTGATGAGACCTGACAAAATGGACAAAGTGAAAGGTAAAAACAAAAAAGATATGACAAGAGTCA
Source organism: Hemibagrus wyckioides (assembly GCF_019097595.1). Classification (NCBI taxonomy): domain Eukaryota; kingdom Metazoa; phylum Chordata; class Actinopteri; order Siluriformes; family Bagridae; genus Hemibagrus; species Hemibagrus wyckioides. Next base: position 25,226,052 of record NC_080713.1, read on the forward strand.
ATCTTAAAAGTTCTTGCAGAGGAGCCACTGTGCCACAGGCGCACTTCAAAATCCTATCATGCGTGCCTAAATTGACCCTGAGACCCAGAAGATCTGACAGACGAAGCCATCAGACGCTCACCTCTGTGTTGCTGAAGGCCAGAGAATCAGTGGCATCTTAATACTTGTGAGTACAAAGGACTGCAAGTGAACACTTTAGTAGGAATAACCCGAGGATGTGTAAAGATAGAACAGAGATGATGACTAGATTTCAGCTGAAAAATAAAAGATTTAAGAATGCAGAAATGTTCTAGTCAAACAGGATAGAATTGCCAGATATATGTCATATTACTTGGGCACCTTTTGGGGTTGGGGGCTTTGATTCCTTCCTCTTCCGTGTGTGTGTTTGGATGTTTAAGGTTAAAGGGTTTCCTCAGGGTACTCCGGTTTCCTCCCCCAGTCCAACAACATGCATTTTTTGGAGAAAATAGCACACTGGTAGGCACGGGCAAGATTAAAATGTTCACAATTTATTTGTACTGCTGCGCAACAGGACCCAACTCTTTCTCAAAGAGGAAGGCCCCCGAGTTTGTTTCAAACACAGAAACAAAGAAGAAGAACCTTATTGACTACATTACAACATTATAACTGATTTATAATAGATGTTGAAAGTTATAACTGATCAGGACAACCTTACCAAAGTCTGCCTAAGCTGATTTTTAGCCTTGAGTCTTAAGTGCATTCTGACCCTCTAACAATTTGGGCAAACAATCTATGGTCACAAACAAATTCTAGTCATGTACAAAGAAGTTCAGAACTTCTTCCTTCAAAATCTTCCATCACAAGACTGATTGGCATTTCTGGATTGTCTGTACAGTGTGACTGGGTTTGTGAATGTGTGTGTGCCCTGTGATGGGTTGGAACCCTGTCCAGGTTGTCAACCACATTGTGCCCCAAGTCCACGGCTCCAGCTTCCCTGCAACCATGTGTAGAAGAATACTACCAAAAATTGATGGATGTATAGATAGATGGATGGATGGATGGATTGATGAATGGATGGATGATTTACATCCATCTCATTTACAAGAATGTATAATACTGCATAATATTTATCTAAACATAAATTAGGAAAATCTAGCCTGATTAGGGTTGTTTATGGGAAGGGATGTGTGTAAAATCGAGGTGCACATTTTATTCAATCTGCAGAGCTATAGCATTTGGTAACAATGCCAGATTGTGTTAGTAATTCAGAAAGCATATCCAAATTGCACAGTTGTGAATCAGTGGGTGATGAACAGCATTGCTGTTGCGATTTACATAAGCTTAGTGCTCGCTCTCTTGCCTGCAGCTTTATTCATTGTGTAAATATTAATGCACAAATAGTGGCTGATTGGCAGAGGTTCTTGTCTAGAGTTGTCCATAGAAGAAAGTCCTAACATTAGCGTGGGCACGGGGAAAGGCATCCATCTGCCGCATGCCTCGATTGGATCCCTGCTTGACTTAGTTTATCTCTTCTGAAAAGCTTTTCCTGAACCTTAATCAAGCTTTGTGTCCCAGTTATGAAAGAAAGGCGTCCCTTCCAACACAACACACTGTTTGTCTGGAGCTCAGTCAGAGGGAACCGGCTGTCTAAGAGGTGAATTGATTTGTGGAAAGGGCAGTCACACGCCAATAACCCCTAGGCCCTTCAAAACAGCATCCGACGAAAAAATAAATAAATAAATAAAAAACTTGATATTGAACTTGCAAAGGCGTGCTGAAAGAAAAGGGGGAAAAAATGAAAAAGTAAACATAGGATGTTAGTTCAATTTCACGCAAGAGTGAGTGGCATCATTGCCATATATCCTAATAATAAAGAGAGTGGTGACATGCATCACAATTACCTCTGCACTGGCTTGCCTACTGTGGCAAGCATAAGTATTCACACCCCCTACCACCTACCACCTACCCCCACCCTCCTCTTGAACTTTTCCACATATTGTCATATTACAACCTGGAACTTGAATGGACACTACTGGGCTTTTATGTTATAAATCTTCATGATATTGTCAATAATATTGAAATGGGGGTGGCAATCAATATACTGTGCAAAAGTCCCCCCCTCCCCCCGTGTGACTGTGATTCGGATGTAACCACTGATATATACACTATATTGCCAAAAGTATTCACTCACCCATCCAAATAATAAGAATCAGGTGTTCCAATCACTTCCATGGCCACAGGTGTATAACATCAAGCACCTAGGCATGCAGACTGTTTTTACAAACATTTGTGAAAGAATGGGTCGCTCTCAGGAGCTCAGTGAATTCCAGCGTGGAACTGTGATAGGACGCCACCTGTGCAACAAATCCAGTCGTGAAATTTCCTCGCTCCTAAATATTCCACAATCAACTGTCAGCTGTATTATAAGAACATGGAAGTGTTTGGGAACAACAGCAACTCAGCCACGAAGTGGTAGGCCACGTAAACTGACGGAGCGGGGTCAGCGGATGCTGAGGCGCATAGTGCGAAGAGGTCGCCAACTTTCTGCAGAGTCAATCGCTACAGACCTCCAAACTTCATGTGGCCTTCAGATTAGCTCAAGAACAGTGCGCAGAGAGCTTCATGGAATGGGTTTCCATGGCCGAGCAGCTGCATCCGAGCCATACATCACCAAGTGCAAATGCAAAGCGTCGGATGCAGTGGTGTAAAGCACGCCGCCACTGGACTCTAGAGCAGTGGAGACGCGTTCTCTGGAGTGACGAATCGCGCTTCTCCATCTGGCAATCTGATGGACGAGTCTGGGTTTGGCGGTTGCCAGGAGAACGGTACTTGTCTGACTGCATTGTGCCAAGTGTAAAGTTTGGTGGAGGGGGGATTATGGTGTGGGGTTGTTTTTCAGGAGCTGGGCTTGGCCCCTTAGTTCCAGTGAAAGGAACTCTGAATGCTTCAGCATACCAAGACATTTTGGACAATTCCATGCTCCCAACTTTGTGGGAACAGTTTGGAGCTGGCCCCTTCCTCTTCCAACATGACTGTGCACCAGTGCAGAAAGCAAGGTCCATAAAGACATGGATGACAGAGTCTGGTGTGGAGGAACTTGATTGGCCTGCACAGAGTCCTGACCTCAACCCGATAGAACACCTTTGGGATGAATTAGAGCGGAGACTGAGAGCCAGGCCTTCTCGTCCAACATCAGTGTGTGACCTCACAAATGCGCTTCTGGAAGAATGGTCAAAAATTCCCATAAACACACTCCTAAACCTTGTGGACAGCCTTCCCAGAAGAGTTGAAGCTGTTATAGCTGCAAAGGGTGGACCGACGTCATATTGAACCCTATGGATTAGGAATGAGATGTCACTTAAGTTCATATGCGAGTAAAGGCAGGTGAGCGAATACTTTTGGCAATATAGTGTATATATAGTGTCCATGATTTGTTTTGATAGCTACTTGGTTTGCATGATGCTATTTGTTTAGATATGTACTCTAACAAACACTGACAGCTTCACAGAACAGACGTGTTTATATTAAGATCACATGACAGTAACTCCATTCAAATAAATATGAAGTGCAGTTATGTTTCATTTACATTTCTGACAGATACCATTATCCAGAGAGACTTATCTCATTTTACACAATTGAGGGATAAGGGCCTTGATCCAGGGTCCAGCAGTGTCAGCTTGGTGGACCTGGGCTTTGAACTCATAACATTTCTATCAGTATAGTCCAATGCCTTAACCACTAAGTTACCACATCCCCAGTTATAATGGCAACTGGTTCAGGGGTGAAAACTTTCATGAGCTTTTTTTCTAAACACAATTCCATAAATCTGTGTTATATAGTTCCATTTAAGTGCACTTCAGGTGCAGGTTATAGCACTGGACCATATGGTAAATTTTGGAGGGGTGGGGTGAATATTTATGCAAGCCATGATATATATTTCCCACATATTGCCAAAAAGGCATCAGAGCAGCTGTCCCCTGCTTGCTTTGGTGTTGCTCGCATCAACTACCCTGTCTATCAATACGCTTGGCTGCTTTCTCTAAGGTGCCACTATCAATTCAGCGGCTAAAGGGATGCAGGCAGGGGCCAAGGACATCTGTCACACCAGCAGGTCCCTGTCCTCCCTCTCCTTTCAGCATGATCAATATGGATCCAGTAAATGACACACATATGTCACAGACACATTACACACAAACTCATGCAAATTCCAGCAAGAAAAAAAAATGAAATTGCTGCTTCAGCAGCAGCTTTGTCGGTCGTTTGGTGGCTATTAGCTTTTTTGATTTCATTACTAGTGTTAAGCATGATTGATGAAATGGAAAGAGAACAGTGATGCCTTCAGTGAAGCTGCAAGGAAAGAGTCATAAATCAATCTAGCCACCACATTACAAAGTTAGATGACTCTTGAAACCAGGAGAGCTTGAACACAAAATGGATGTGGCAAAGGGAAATTTAAAGACAGTCAGGCAGCAAAAGGGGTCAGGTAGTATAAAGCATATAGTATAATACAACCTCCATTAAGAAGTATGTGGCAAACCAAAATCAGGCCTGAACAGTGATTAAGCAGGATCTCTGGAGATCTGAAAAGATACCACCAGAGAAAATATATAACACAAAAACATCACTGTGCTTAAGAAGCAAACACTGAATAACACCTGCTCAAATGGACCGATCATGATGCCCGATTATTTTTTATATTACTTGATCATTGTGGATTTTCTGTCGGACCATGTCCCATAAACTGCACCATAAACAGTGCTAAGGGAAATGGACAGAATGATCTAAAGTGATTTTTTCCCAGTGTAAAATACAAGTGTATTATTTACTTTAACATTTTTTCCCCCAAAAAACAACACAGAAAATGCAGCCTAAATGTGTGTGTATGTGTGTATAATGGTTTACAATTATCCTACTTATTATCTCATCGATGCGACTCCATGATATAATGAATACTCAACCTGAACATTTTAACTGACAAGCTATTTACGCATAGATTTTAGCCCCCTGTCTGTCTAGCACTCTGCACACAACAGAACAATGTACCTGAAAGGAGTCTCTGAAGGAGCTACACTTGATAAAGATCTCTAACAGGCTGCACGCAGAAACAAGGAAAGCTGGGACTTATCACCAAAGAGGCTTTACTACAGTATATAGGACATGCATCAATGCCTAGACTGCAGTAAAATTCACTGCTTCAGGATTGACCTACAAAAATGTCTCCTTGGAGGAACCATTACACTGGACCTCAAGGGTTCACCACTGATGATGCTGATGGTGCTGATGTGGTAGAGGAGAAGGAATTGCCATGCAAAAGAAGAGAAATACATGGACCCAACACCAGGATGTGACAGAACTCTGATTTTAAGTTAAAATATACCCAGAGTAAGAGGTATAAAATGATGGGCATCATATAAGACAAGCATCAAGTAGGACAATTTTTCATTACGGTTTTTGTGTATAGCTTCTGTGATTCACATAATTCTGTGATTACATAAGCAAGGCTGGAACAAAACACTCTTGTTCAATAAGCAATGTGGCAGGGGAACTCATAAACACAATACTAAAGTCAGAAAACTCATCTGCAAGTCCGAGCATGTTTTTATTTGCTTCAAGATAATATGACAGCATGATTGTATAATTCACAAGAGTCCGTGTAGGTCATATGAAGTCACAGGCTGGCTCTGTTGATTTGCTGAAATAACCTCCTTTGTCACTGAGCAGAGTCAAAACTAAAGCACTTGCAGTTTCTGTGAAATGCCAGTTGAGCAGATTTCTACTAAAAAAGTAAGGTAGATGATGCATTAAAAAATGGCGTCTGTGGCCCAGCTCCAGGGAAACCACCAGCCTGTAAATAATTCAAGACACAAACAGAAAAAGACAGGCTGTCAGTTACCAGATCTGATTTTTCTGTCTTTTTTTTTCATCAGGGAAAAAGCAAGGGAGGGACTGTTTTGGCTCACATCTTGCTGGAGCTTCCTCAGGCCATGATGGCAGAACAGCAGCAGTCATAAGTTTCTGGATACACTCCCCAAATGCAATGCACTTTCAAACAAAAGAGCTAGTGTCTTTTAATCTTACAGTCTGAATTGGGACTTGGAGCTTCTTTTGGTCCAGGCAGGTATCTGAGGTGAACAGTAGTCTTCTTTAATTTTCATACCTGTGCTGAGATGTGAATGGGCTTTTAATGATTCCTACCGCTGCCATCGCTGAGCTCTCCTTCTGCTTAGGATACATGAGAGAAAATAACAAGCAGGCTTGAGAAAGATAAAGAGTTGCGAAGAAATCTGCAGCCGTCGAATTGAGAGACTGGGGTTTATTGTGATATAGGTTAGAAGATATTTGTGCCAATAATGGTTGTGCTGATCATTCTTTACACATAATATTCATTATACAGTCAAAAGTATGTGGACACACAACCAACACATTCATATCTGGGTGTACTCTAATTATTGCCACAAAATTAGAAGCAAACAATTGTATCAAATGTGTATCTTTATATGCTGAAGCATTACAATTTCCTTCACTGGAACTAAAAGGCCCAAACCTGCCCCAGCATGACAATGCTCCTGGGTACAAAGCACAGAGCTCCAAGACAAAAAGGTTAAAGTGGAGGAACTTAAGTGTCCTGCACAGAGCCCTGACTCTTACTCAACCCCACTGAACACCTTTGGGATGAACTGGAACACTTGGAATGACTTGCTTGTGGTCTTTAATGGCATCCAGTGTAGATTTTGTAATGATATTCTTTGGCTTTAGTTTATTATTTACATTTTTAACTGAGCAATTGGGCCTTGCTCAGGTGCACAGCATTAGCAGATTGGTGGATATAGGATTCCACCTATATATATAGAAAGTGTTGTCTCTGTCTTTACACTGAAATTGTTATTTCCCTTTCTTTTTTATCCATTGCACCCTAATTGTCTCTATTTCCCTCTCTTACTCACTTCTTGTCCTTCTCTTTAAACCCCATCTGGTCTCCTGTTTAGTTTTTTTGACATGAAGATCAAAGCACACCCTGTGCATCTCCTGTCAACCAAAAATCCAGACAGAGCAACATGAAAAATGTTTTAATCAATGCCATTCGATGTGAATCACCTATCTGCCTCTTCTGCTTTATGTCACTTGGCCAGCCTTGCATGCGGCACTGAGTTATCGCTCCCCTGGCTCACTTCCAAGGTGAGAGCCGTGACTGAGTGAGGGAAGTGTTCTGAGTCGAGGTGGCTGTGGACCGGCAAAAATTTACCCTGCCACGTTGGCAAGTGGCCAGCAGCGATAACTGCAGGGACTAGTCAAGTGTTTGTCAGTGTCAGGTGTGTGTGTGTGTGTTTATGTCTCCAGTCTGGGTACCACTGCAAGATGTGAAGTGTCCGCCTGAATATTGTCCCGTTTGAGGTGAGATTCTCCAGAGCTCCTTCCAGGTCTGTGATTAAAGGCAGAATAAGCAGAATGGAGGCTGATGTTAAGTGCTCCACAGGGACAAGAATGTCAGGCTGCTGTAAACAGTGCACTTCCTGTCAAGAGAGCTTTGTACTCTGTCATACACTCTTCCTGCTGGGTTTTTAGAAGGTATTCAGATTGAAATGATGGGATGGGATGAGCATCACTTGATAAAGAGGTAGCTTGTGATTTTTCAGAGCAAAACTATCTCTAGTATCTAATCCTGGTGCGGTGTATTATTCAAGGTATTTTTGTGGTAAAGCATTGCCTCACAGCTCTGAAATCCCTGGTTTCAGATGTTCTTCAGATGTCTGGGATTCCGGCAGAATTCTCTGCTTTCCTTGCATCTCCCCCTAACACGCCAGGGGTGGGGGATTAGTGACTAGAATCAGTTTCCCTGAAGTGTGAAAAGTGTGTGTGTGTGTGTGCGTGTGTATTGTGCCCTGTGATGGTGTCAGGAATTATTTATCTCAGCACATGTTGTAAGCTCTCTTCTCTGTTCAACATGTGCTTTTGTTACTGTTTTGAATTCATTTTCTCTTCCACAATTTATTAGTTTTTCTTTAGTTAAGTCTATTGTCTGTCAGCTCTGGTTTATCACACGTTTCGACATTTTCACTTACAAATTGAAACATGTGATGTTTATGCATCCATTGTTTTTTTTACCGTCTATCCTACACAGCAGGGTTGCAGAGTGCCTGGAGTATTTCCCAGTTTACTCGAGGCACAAGACGGGGAACAACTCAGATGGGGTGCCAATAACACACACACACACCCATTCACACACTCACACACCCATTCACACACTACAGACAATTTAGAGATGCCAATCAGTCTACAACACATTTCTTTGGACTGGGGAAGAAACCTTTGGTCAAAGGCAAAACTTAAACCTTCGACCCCAGCAGTGCGAGGCAGATGTGCTCACCCCTAAGCTACCTTGGCCTCAGGTGTTTATCTATTAGTCCTGTTTTTTCCCTTTTTTTACAAATACATTTTCTTTTATTAAAGCCTTTACACATTGTAGTCTGGTCTCCTGCAATTTCTTTCTTTTCAAGTCATCACAAATAAACTGGCTTTTCACCCTGGGTGTTTTCCAACCTCCCATTCAGTATTCCCAGGATAGGCTCTGGATCTACCCATGAAAATGGATGGATGGATGATGGATGGATGATGGATGGATGGATGGATAGATGGAATGAACTTCACTGGACTGGAGTTGAACATGATAAGTGAATATGTCTGTGTAGTTTCTCTATCACTTTATCTAAAACACAATCTGCCCACCTTTGCAGGATTAAACTAACCTTTATTGAAACCTTTATTTCACCTTTATTGAAACCCATTAACCTAATGAAAACTGGCTGTTTTCGATACAAAATGTAATAACTCCACGTATCATAGTTCTTACTACATATCTTCTTCTATAAACATACCTCCTCATGATGTTTGCCATTGACCCATTCCTGACATACTGTACAGTGTATTAATTACCCCAGGAAATGAACCGGTGTGATGCAGAACTCCAGAAACAGAGTTACCTACAGGGTCAATCTTCCTGTTTTTCATTCTCATCTACCCTCATGATCTCTCCTGTTCTCATTCTCTTTGCTTTTTCTGATCTCTGTGACCATAGCAAGACCTCCAATTAACATCCCAGCACAGGTCCGGTCAGAAATAAATGACTACGGATAGAAGGTGTATGTGGGGAGGTTTCTCGCTCCTGTCTCCTGCCTGCCAGGCTAAATGTCAGGTATTTTTAGGAGCTGCAAGATCTTCATGTCTGCTGGTTTGCGTAGAAGGTTTAGCTGCTCGAGAAAGTATCAGATGAATGGTGTACATTATTATATTTAAGATCATTTATAGTTTTGGTCCATATTTGTGGTCTGATCTGATGGTCATGTACAATGGTTTGTAGTTTCATGCAGATGACACAGTGTTTTTTTAATAAGGTTTCAATAATCCCTAATAAGATTGAGGGCATGAAATGTGTAAATCAGAAGCAGAATACTTTACTGATCCCCTCAGGGAAACTGTTAAGCTGCAGTTCAGCACAGTACAGTCTAATGAAAAATAAAAGCAAAGTAAAATATGAGAATTGAAAAAATAAATGTCAGACTATAATGATTTAAAGTTATACAACATGTACATTATACAAGTAGGGAAATCGCCTTTATTTGTCACATACACATTTTTTCTTTGCATGTTCCATCCTTGGAGGGTTGTGGTCAGAGTGCAGGGTGAGCTATGATGCAGCGCCCCCTGGAGCAGGGGGGTTGGTTTGAGGGCCTTTCCCAAGGGCCCAAGGGTGGCAGCTTGGCAGTGCTGAGGAATGAACCTTGATCTTCCGATCAAGAACCCAGGGCTTTAACCACCTGAGCTACCACATGGTAGAAAATTCTAAAACTATATCCAGAACCAAGTGTCTAACACTCAGAGGATGGAGTTATATAGTTTGATGGCCTCAGGCAGAAATGATCTCCTGGGGCACTCTGTGGTGCATCGTGGTTGTATGAGTCTATCACTGAACAGACTGACCAGCATGCATGTTATGAAGCGGGTTGGAGAAGTTGTCCAAGTTGGAATGTACTTTGGATAGGATCCTCTTTTCAGACACTATCGTCAGAGAGTCCAGCTCCTCCCCAAAAACATTGCAGACCTTTCGGATCACTCTGTTGAGTCTATTGGCATCTAAAATATGTGCAAGACTTAATTTTGTCATGGAATAGCAAGAATGAGGAAAAAAATCTATCCCTACACAATATCCAACACATGCAGGTATGCTGAAATGAGAAAATAATCAACAGTGTGGTAGTGTGATGAGACCTCATATACCATAGTAATCTACAATTAAACATTTTTACATTTTTCGATTTCTATTGAATTTATTTGTATAGCCCTTTTAACGGACATTGTCTCAAAGCAGCTTTATAGAAGTATAGAAACATAGAATAAAAATAATAAAGTTCAAAGTTAAGTTACTATTTATCCATAACATTTATCCCTAATGAGAAGCCTGAGGGAACGGTGGTGAGGAACAACTCCCTGAGATGATATGAGGAAGAAACCTTGAGAGGAACCAGACTCAGAAGGAAACCTCCTCCTCATTTGGGTGACACTGGACAATAAATAATTTAAATGCAATGAGAGACACATCATACATTTCTTCTGTACATATATGCAGTTACATTTAGCATTATACTGTAGCATAATCTATAACCAGTTGTCTTGAGTTCCACAATCTAGTCTCCAGTGCATTTCTGTCCCTATATTTTGTGCAAACAATCTCTGGTCATAACAATCTAGTCACACATACAGAAGGTCAGAACCTCACAAACAACTTCTCCATGTAAAATGTTCCATCACAGTCTATATGCTGTTGCAAAACTGTCTAGCTATACTAAATTTATAACTAATATCCTCAGTATAGAGATGCCAATATTATCTAACAGAAAGAAAATTTATTCGTCGTGTGATAACTCTATCATACGCAGCTGCCAGTTTAGCCATTATTCAAAAAACTCATACACAGCATTATATTTCCAACATTAAACACATGAAAGCATTTCTATTTAGCAGAACGTGTTTGCAATCTTTCACATGTGTCAAGTGGATGAGGTCTAGGAACTTTGGCACATAGCTTCTTTGCTTCTGTTCATTACAAGTAGAAAGACAGAGACAGCAGGGAGGCAGGGAGGCAAAACAAATCGTAGAATTAGAATAGATGTAGAGAAAGGAGCTTGCTCTGATCACATTGACAGCGAACTATTCGAGTGCTGCGGCGCCGCAATTAACCTTTTTGTCTCACTCGGTTTCATTTACAAATGAATCTCTTGTGCAAGGAAACCTGCGAATAAATCTGCTCCTTCTGCACAGTGATTGTGTATTGATATAGCAGCAGGAGTCGATCAGGGGAATATATAGTGACTGTGAGTTATTTAGTGTCAGTGTTTATTCTCATCTCTGAGAAAGAATGTTGCAGATTTGATCTCCAGCTTGTGGTTCTCTGTAGGAGTCTGCACTATATAAAGAACTGGGCATTCAACTCAAATTTGTGAAGGTCTATTTATGGAAAATCCAAGTTATAGATATGCAGCAAACATGACCGAATGGCAACACCAGCTAGTTTATCAAAACTAGGCACCAAGAACCTTTTTGTGGAGCAGTAACTGAACCTACTGTGACTCATTTCTCCATTTCTTCCATTGTTCTATGATCCTAAACAACTATTTTTGTGAAGCAGGATACATTCAACAACAACTGGTTTGCAGGTCAAGCTAAGCAATGCTAGATGTTAGCAGTGTTGGTGTATCCTAGCATGTGATATCTATGCTACAATATTCTTATTTGAAAGGAATCCTTTCTACTGTATGTTGTATATTATTCTATCCTATATCAACATCATATGCACTGTTTACTTTTTCACTGAATACCGATTTATTGTCTACCAGAACATGCAGAATGGATTCCCTTTTTGCATCTGATTCCTCTCAAGGTTTCTTCAATACCAAGCCTCAGAAGGATTTTTTCTTTGGGTGACTGTAAAATCTGGGAGAAGAGAATCTTGGGTTATCTTTTTTGATGTTTCACACTGCTCATACTTTACCTGGGTTTAACAATTAATCCTGGCTCTTCATAATCTTCACTGTACATTCCTAAACCCTGGCTTAAGCTTCTTATTTGCATATACGAGGCATGAACTATCATGATTGGATAAATACAGCGAACAACCGCTTTAAATTACAGCTTGTCTTACATTTTAGCATCAGTGAGGAAAAAGGATAGGTCTTCCGTTCTCGTTTCTTCCACAACTTTCTTTCTATGTTTTGCTGCCTGAGCTGTTTTTGTTAAGTGTTTTGCTACATCTTGGTTTTCACGTGAGATGAGGGACATGCTGCTAGAGTTCTGATTGGGCTTCCATTGCTAGGCATTTAGCCATAACATTCTAATGCAGCAATGCAGGATTAACACCACAAAAGCACTGCTAACCTTGCTTCGGAGTAGGGTTCCATAACCCCAGGTAAAAAGTGGTGCTAACCCTGTTTCTGTTACAGGTCTGAAGCGTTTCAATACCTGGGGTTAAAAGCAGGGTTTAGAATAACAATAACAGGGTTAAGCACAGTGTGAAACATCTTATAGTGTTTTTCTTGCTAATCTCTCCTCAGGCTCACTCTTTAGCTATATATAGATCTAAATCCAGATTTCAGCAAACAGTACATAAGTGCTATATAAATAAATATAAAAAGAAGACCTTTTTTCCCTTATCTTTCTAGATGTTCAACCCCTGCTCACACACCTTAGTCTGTCCCATGAGGCTGACTTGAGCTAAGGTCTCACTGTGACCACAAATCCCTGAGGTAATTAAAGGTAAATGAGATGAGATGGCTAAGCTCTTCATCTTTAGACCATCTAAAGGGCTAATTGAAACGTGGCCATCAAGCAGAGGTCACCCTGTGGCTCTCTTCAATTCACGTGGGCTCTCCTGCTTGCTGTGTTTGCTAACGTTAGCTCAATTAGGACGGCAAGGCCTGAAGTGCCACTCGTACTGTACGGCTGGTTTTCTCCTTGATTTTGCTTCATTAATGAATCAGGGCTGTACATGATTGATTGAAGCAATCGTCTTTCCAGTGGCCACCCAGTGCACAAGAAAAGCTAATTACACTAATAGCACCTGCAGGATTCATTTTGTCCAGACACTTTGAGGAGCCACTGAGTCATTAGAGCCATGATTCATGGAATCCCTTCCACATTGTGTGTGCGGTGAAGGGAATTTTCCGCCATGGCCACCGTGGGAGCAAAGTTTGAAAAGCAATAGCCTTTTTGAAATATTTCTCCCACGGTGCTCCCAAGCTTAATATTTGAGTTAGCAGTTTTGTTTTTTCCCCATTACTCGCCAGCTAACGTGTCTCAAAACGGCCATAACGTGCAGCTGAACTTATCCCACACCTGAACAAGCTCTCTGTGATGGCTTGAGATTTAGTTCAATTTTAATGATGTGATAACATACACTAAAGGGATTAAGTGGCTATGTTTATTATTAGACAACATTGTTTAAAATTTTTCATTTGTTTTATTGCCTGTTCGAAATGACTTTGCCTGAAGGATACTCCAGATAGATTATTAATTGTACACACCAGGTTCACAACTCTCTGGAAGAAGGAAATAGTCAGCTGTAAAGAGTAAACAAACCTCTCAACCTTATCCTCATTAGCCACTGCTGTAGCAGCGCTAATTAAAGTAGCCATACACACCGATAAAGCGGAGGCTTCTGTTTATGTAAATGAAACACACATGAAACAAGGATGGTTTGGAATATACTTAAGACATAGGATGAGGTCAATGAGGAGGAAGAAGGCAAAAAGACGAGGAGTGAAGCTGACTGCCACCATCCTCCTTCCACTGTCCTTCAGGAGAAAAGGAGGAGAGAAAATCAATAAGCCTTTATTGTTGCTTGGAATCCACACATACAGTGAAGAGAGACAGAGAAAAGAGAGCTTTAGAAGTGTTTACTAGATCTTCTGTGAGCTTGGAAAAGGGGGAGTCAGGAAGTCACAAGTGTCTGGCAAAGATCAATAGGAGAGAAAAGCAGAAAGCGAGAAAGGCAGATGGCTCCAAGGCTTTAAAGTGAACAAAAAATGTTTTGTTTTTCAGCAAAGCAAGCATAATCTGATATTTCTTCATTGGAAATAACTTCCTGGTTTAGTATTAAGCTTTCTTTTTTTTTGTTTCATTCGCCCGCTCTCTCTCATTCATGAGATCTTACCTTTGTGGACCCATAATAGAATTGGTAATAAAGCATTGATTCAAACTGTTGTTGTTGCCTGCACAAGTGAAACCGGCCTTTGATGGAGCCACTTTATCTGAAATAGTAATGGTAGCGAGGGGTAATTACGGCCAAGGACGAGAGAAGATGAAAAGCGAAGTGGCATTCTCTTTAAGGGCGGCTCAGCGTTTAGATCAAGCGGACTGAAAGCTTTGAAGCAGAAAGCACCTGAAAGTATGTGCAGGAGATTGTGTATGGGATAGGATGTCTCTCTGTCTCCCGGTGTATGTGTTCTGGGTGTTAGATTTGTTCTGGATTGAAAAAAAAAACTTGAGAGATTGATGTAGCCAATTCTGCGTGGTTTTTCCTCCCTATCCATAAACAGCACTAGTGTCACTTTTCATCATATTCTCTATGTGTGAAGTGACTGTGCTAAATTCATGCTAAATGGGTGTTTCATATGTATCTGTTCCAGCAGCAGCAGCACAACCGTTCCCACATCACAAGGTCTAAGCTGCTGCTTTATTCAGTTCAATGTAAGTAAATTACTTTGCACAAGCGGAATATATTACTGATGCCACCAGAAGTTAATTCAATAAAAAGACCTAAAATGACTTTATGTAAAAAAGATTACACAGCTCTGATATAGGCATGCTTTTATCCTCAGGAATGACCCAGCACTGTGAGCAGTGTAATGGGAATGACCTAGTGCTGTAACAGCAGTGTCCCATTACTGTAATAGGAATCACCCAGCTCTATAATGGGAGTGACGGCTCTGTAATGGGAATGATGGCTCTGTAATGGCAATGACCTAACTCCATAATGGGGAAGAGTGAGGTATGTCATTGGAATTTCTTGCTCTGTAATGGGAACAACCTCAAACTGAAATAGAAATTTAATAGGAATGGGAATCACCCAGCTCTGTAATAGAAATGATCACATTCTCTAAAATGAATGAATCATTGCTATAATGGGAATGACTGGGCTTTGTAATGGAAATCACCTGGAACTGGAAATGAGCTATACTGACAGTGATTAATTATTCTCATGAAGATTACTCCGCTCTGTAATGGGACACAACTATTACAGGAACGACCAGGTTATATTAAGAATAAGGAAAAGGAATGACTTATTGCTGTGATGGGAATGGCACAGCTCTATGATAGGAATGACACAACTCTGTTATTGGAATGACACAGCTCTGTAATGGTAATGACACAGCTCTGTAATGGAAATGGCACAGTTCTGTGATGGGAATGACACAACTCTGTTATTGGAATGACACAGCTCTGTAATGGTAATGACACAGCTCTGTAATGGAAATGGCACAGCTCTGTGATGGGAATGACACAACTCTGTTATTGGAATGACACAGCTCTGTAATGGTAATGACACAGCTCTGTAATGGAAATGGCACAGCTCTGTGATGGGAATGACACAACTCTGTTATTGGAATGACACAGCTCTGTGATGGGAATGACACAGCTCTGTGATGGGAATGACACAACTCTGTTATTGGAATGACACAGCTCTGTAATGGAAATGGCACAACTCTGTGATGGGAATGACACAACTCTGTTATTGGAATGACACAGCTCTGTAATGGTAATGACACAGCTCTGTAATGGAAATGGCACAACTCTGTGATGGGAATGACACAACTCTGTTATTGGAATGACACAGCTCTGTAATGGTAATGACACAGCTCTGTGATGGGAATGACACAACTCTGTTATTGGAATGACACAGCTCTGTGATGGGAGTGACACAGCTCTGTGATGGGAATGACACAACTCTGTTATTGGAATGACACAGCTCTGTAATGGTAATGACACAGCTCTGTAATGGAAATGGCACAGCTCTGTGATGGGAATGACACAACTCTGTTATTGGACTGACACAGCTCTGTGATGGGAATGACACAGCTCTGTGATGGGAATGACACAGCTCTGTGATGGGAATGACACAGCTATGAAATGTGAATAAGACAGCTCTGTGATAGGAATGACACAGCTCTGTAATAGGAATGACAGAGCTCTGTAAAGGGAATGACACAGCTCTGTAATAGGAATGACACAGCTCTGTAAAGGGAATGACACAGCTCTGTAAAGGGAATGACACAGCTCTGTAATAGGAATGACACAGCTCTGTAAAGGGAATGACACAGCTCTGTAAAGGGAATGACACAGCTCTGTAATAGGAATGACACAGCTCTGTAATGAGATTGACATAGCTCTGTAAAGGGAATGACACAGCTCTGTAATAGGAATGACACAGCTCTGTAATGAGATTGACATAGCACTGTAAAGGGAATGACACAGCTCTGTAATAGGAATGACACAGCTCTGTAATGAGATTGACATAGCTCTGTAAAGGGAATGACACAGCTCTGTAAAGGGAATGACACAGCTCTGTGATGGGAATGACACAGCTCTGTAAAGGGAATGACACAGCTCTGTAAAGGGAATGACACAGCTCTGTGATGGGAATGACAGCTCTGTAATGGGAATGGCATAGCTCTGTGATGAGATTGACATAACTCTGTAAAGGGAATGACACAGCTCTGTAATAGGAATGACACAGCTCTGTAATGAGATTGATATAGCTCTGTAAAGGGAATGACACAGCTCTGTAATGAGATTGATATAGCTCTGTAATGGGAATGACAGCTCTGTGATGGGAATGACACAGCTCTGTAATAGGAATGGCACAGCTCTGTAATAGGAATGGCATAGCTCTGTAATGAGATTGATATAGCTCTGTAAAGGGAATGACACAGCTCTGTAATGGGAATGACACAGCTCTGTGATGGGAATGACACAGCTCTGTGATGGGAATGAAACAGCTCTGTGATGGGAATGACACAGCTCTGTAATAGGAATGGCATAGCTCTGTGATGAGATTGACATAACTCTGTAAAGGGAATGACAGCTCTGTGATGGGAATGACACAGCTCTGTAATAGGAATGGCATAGCTCTGTAATAGGAATGACACAGCTCTGTAATAGGAATGACACAGCTCTGTGATGAGATTGACATAGCTCTGTGAAGGGAATGACACAGCTCTGTAATAGGAATGACACAGCTCTGTAATGGGAATGACACAGCTCTGTAAAGGGAATGACACAGCTCTGTAATAGGAATGACACAGCTCTGTAAAGGGAATGACAGCTCTGTAATGGGAATGACAGCTCTGCGATGAGATTGACATATCTCTGTAAAGGAAATGGCACAGCTCTGTGATGGGAATGACACAGCTCTGTAAAGGGAATGAGACAGCTCTGTAAAGGGAATGACACAGCTCTGTAAAGGGAATGAGACAGCTCTGTAAAGGAAATGACAGCTCTGTGATGGGAATGACACAGCTCTGTAAAGGGAATGACAGCTCTGTGATGGGAATGACACAGCTCTGTAAAGGGAATGACAGCTCTGTGATGGGAATGACATAGCTCTGTAAAGGAAATGGCACAGCTCTGTGATGGGAATGACACAGCTCTGTAAAGGGAATGACACAGCTCTGTAAAGGAAATGGCACAGCTCTGTGATGGGAATGACACAGCTCTGTAAAGGGAATGACACAGCTCTGTAAAGGAAATGGCACAGCTCTGTGATGGGAATGACACAGCTCTGTAAAGGGAATGACACAGCTCTGTAAAGGGAATGACAGCTCTGTGATGGGAATGACACAGCTCTGTAAAGGGAATGACACAGGTCTGTAAAGGGAATGGCACAGCTCTGTGATGGGAATGACACAGCTCTGTGATGGGAATGGCACAGCTCTGTGATGGGAATGGCACAGCTCTGTGATGGGAATGACACAGCTCTGTAAAGGGAATGACACAGCTCTGTGATGGGAATGGCACAGCTCTGTGATGGGAATGACACAGCTCTGTAAAGGGAATGACACAGCTCTGTGATGGGAATGGCACAGCTCTGTGATGGGAATGACACAGCTCTGTGATGGGAATGACACAGCTCTGTAAAGGGAATGACACAGCTCTGTAAAGGGAATGACACAGGTCTGTAAAGGGAATGACACAGCTCTGTAAAGGGAATGACACAGGTCTGTAAAGGGAATGACACAGCTCTGTAAAGGGAATGACAGCTCTGTAATGGGAATGACACAGCTCTGTGATGGGAATGGCACAGCTCTGTGATGGGAATGACACAGCTCTGTGATGGGAATGACACAGCTCTGTGATGGGAATGACACAGCTCTGTAAAGGGAATGACACAGCTCTGTAAAGGGAATGACAGCTCTGTAAAGGGAATGACAGCTCTGTAAAGGGAATGACAGCTCTGTGATGGGAATGACAGCTCTGTGATGGGAATAACACAGCTCTGTGATGAGAATAGCTCCAATGAATTATACAATAATTTCAAAATGACAATCTTACAGCCATGTACCTGTAGATAAATAAATACTCCACTAAACACAATGCATGGCTCATTATGCTAAAGGTTCTGACAGAGCAATAAACAGGCACAATGTGCACCAAAAACACCATACTGAGTTATACAGAGATTCAGTCAGACATATAATTAGACACGACAATGGAAATGTCTTAGTGTAACAGAGATCTATGTTTTCATATTATTCCAAACAGTGTACAGTTTTTATTCGGTCCTACTCATTCAAGGAAACACTTTCATTTTCACATGAACGGATTTCCTGTTTGTTCTTTCACACATGATCATCACATGAAGATGGGAGATGTCCTAGAATGATGGACACACATCAAAATCCACAGTAAGCTTTTTTGCCTGAGGTGGATTTCTTTGCCTGGAGCTATTTCAGGGACTGGAAAAGAAACTCTCCATTTCTTAGAGATTTAATAAAAAAGAGGCATTTTCATTGACGTTTCAAAATATTGGATAAATAATTTGGTCAGCAACAGGATTATTGACACCTAGTGTTAGCATTACTGCACCAGCATTTGTAGAGTAATAAGTGATAGATTTGTATGCTGGATGCACCATATAATCTAAAGCTAATAATGAATATACGTAAATATTATGTGTGTGGTTATTTAATAAAGAAGTCAATGAAACTTTGTTATTAACTTTTTGCAAGGAGGCAGTTGTTTAACATGGAAGGAATCTCCAGTGCCAGAAACTTCTCATGGCTTGTTGGTTTTGCATTTTCTGATTTCTTGGGTAAATGAAAAGTTTTTGCCCAAAATTATAAATAACACTATGTAACAAATTTTTACTTTTTTCTTGTTCCTGAGAAATAAGTGTTGTAACCCAAATAAAGAGAAAAACCCATCTTAGCCATGAAAGTTTGGGTTTGAACCTTGGGCAATGGGATTCTCAAATTCTCATATTTCTCTAAATATGTGATAAAGCCCTAAATTATACTTTCCAAAAAACCTCTTGAATTGCAATGAAACTTTGAAAATGTACTATAACTACCTTTAAAAATGAGGTCGAACTCTCTGGAATGCTTCTGATAGCCGCCCATTTGTCTAGAATCATCCAGAAATTTGAGGAAGTTCTTGGAAAAAAACAAGAAATTTGGAAATCTCTTTTTCTGGAATATTCTAGAACTTTGTGGCATGTTTTTAGAGCAATTTAGATTTTTCAAGAACTTTCTAGATTATTTGGAATGTTGTGGGTAGTATATTCCAGAATTTTCTATTAATTTCTGTAACTGGGCTAATTTTGAGCCCAAACCCAAACTTCAAGGGGCTTAATGGCTATTTTATTTGATCATTTTCCATCAAGATTAATTGGAAATTACTCTTGATGGAATTAATTGTCATTCACTACCCAGGAACAAAAATCGTGTTACATAGTATAATCTGTAGATGTACGTATTTTAACATGGGCTATAAACGTTTACATTCGTAGCTGCAAAGAAATCGAGAAACCTAAGAAACTCAGCAAAATGCATGAAACTTGCAAGACACCATAGGACATATAAGCATCTTAATGAAATTTAAAGATCAACTGGTTTCACCTCCTACAGCTTCAGAAGCACTTTGCTTGCATATCTGATGAAGGACTTCATCCTGAAGGACTTCCAGTTACTCCACCCTCTGCATTTGATCTTTTAGGATGTTGGCTGAAAGAGCTGCTTCTTCTGAACTCCTCAGCGAGACTTGCTTTATGTGCTGAGTGTAAGCATCGCAGTCTTCATTCTCACAACTCAATAATCTGCACAAACATATTATATATTAAGAATTATAGATCAAGCTCTGCAATTCGATTCAACAATTTAGCGAGAATATGATGTCAGATTTTTAAAAATCTTTTCCAAGATATTATTTTTAAATAAATGCTACAGAGGCAAAATGCAAAACGATTAAAAACAATAAAACTGAATGAGGAACTGAGAGATGAAGCACCAGAGACTGATGCATCGTTGAGAAGGGAATGCATGCAGTGCATTATTCCATCTCAGAGGGACTGTTTAACTATCATTGCTTCCACATTAAACAGTCAAAGCCTTCATGTTCTATACTCTATAAACACACACACACACACTTTGTTGAAATCCTTTTTTTGTAAGTGATCATGGAACCTGAGGCATTTACTTTATGTCTAAGTGTATTACAGCAGTGAAGGTAAAAGCTAGATAGACTTAAGAAACCTTTTTCATCTCTTCACTGGGTAAGTTTGTTGCTCCCAGCTTTTTTTGCTTCCTATTTTTGCATGCTCATGCGATATATTTGAAAAGGTAAGAACTACAGAGACTTTCTTTTTCAATGAGTCAGACCTCCATTGTTCAATGCGTGTACCTATTTTTAAAACTCCATGTAATCAGGCAAAGTGTGATGGAAGCTTGTTTTCTAACGTATTTTTGCAAATACAGTACAGTTATAGAAACATAATTAACAGTAGGGTGGAATGTAATGCACTGTCTACAGTGTAAAGTTATATTTCTAGTTGTTGTCAGAGATTTTGACAGTGTATTTGAATACTGATGGAGCCATAACCATTCATGGCAGGGAGTTAAGGGAATAAATCTGGCTGTGCTGTCTGAGTGGGAGGCCAGACATGCCTTCCTTCGACTGTCAATCATAGCAACATGATTAGCATAGTGTCTGTGAGTTTCTGTATGTGGAAGGGGGCAGATAGCCCTATTTCTTACAATGTCTTAGCTTTAGCAAAAGAAGTTAGCTTTGTCTAGAGGAAGAAAGAAAGATAGAAAGAAAGAAAGAAAGAAAGAAAGAAAGAAAGAAAGAAAGAAAGAAAGAAAGAAAGAAAGAAAGAAAGAAAGGCTTTCTTGCCCAATTCCCTACTTTGAGATTAAAAACAAAAGCCTCTGTGGCTCTAATTGAATCTGTCGTTGTAAATTGTCAATGCAAAACAAAATATATCTGCTTGAACTGAAACACGTCTATAATCATGAACTAATCATTAAGCAGCATAACCATTTAGTCTCGTTTCTTATCCAGACCATTGTAAAGAACAAAGTTTGTGTAGCCACCGGACATTTTAATCAAATAGCAGTCTGCCTCTGTAAACTTAATAAGCATGAAACTTGTTTATATTCAACAGGGGACGGAAGCACAGTCCTCTCTCTCTCTCTCTCTCTCTCTCTCTGTGTCTCTCTCTTTCTCTCTCTCTCTCTCTCTGTCTCTCTCTCTCTCGGCATGAGCATGGAGGAACATTTTGAGCCCGCTGAGACCTGCATGGTTCTGGTGGCCCGGCCCACATGGCCGCCTATTTATAGAGCTCACACAACAGGAAGAGAAAAGGGGGCCAACTCTACCTGGCAAGCACCACTGCAAAGAGGACTTTAACACAAGACAAACGAGGACTGATGGCAAAGATAAGAACACATCAGGATATGACTCACTCGCAATATGTGTGACATTTACCAGAACTTGATGCTGTCCACCAGAGAGCGTTAGAATTAGGACGAACCTCTATTACGGCAAAATATATACAAAATAGTTCAGGCTAGCACAAATGGGATTAAAATACATAATAATAATAATAATAATAATAATACATTAACAAATATATGCTACATATATAGCTAACTTGAATACATTTTTTTGCCGAAAACAGCATTACCACTCTAACAACACTTCACCTTGAAATCCAATCTTTGAAACTTCAATCATCAGATTATTTCTGCATTAATGTGTGAATCCATTTAATATCTTATGCATGAAACATTTTCCATGACTCGTCCATTACAGATTACAAAAAATTCACATTTTTGTCACACAACATTCACATACCCTTCAGGTCATATTTTTAACAGGAAACTGCATCAACTAGATTTCCTGAAGAGGACGAGAAGAAGAAATGTCGTCACTTTTTCATTCTTTTTTTTTTCAATGATACTGTGATATTGACTGATTAGGCCAACTATTACCATTTTGCCAAAGATTTTAGACTATTAATTAAATAATTAAAAATAGATTATTTATTGAAAACAATCAAAGTAAATTTCCTTATTGTCCATGTGCCATTAGAAGGGATGTTTGTTTTTATTCACATTTTGTGTGTTTGTTAATTAAATGCTCAAAACTCAACCATGTCATTAAATAGCACCATTGTCAGGAGAGAAATCTTGTATCTGTCAATCTGTCAATCTGTCAGACAATCTGTCTTGTATTATTCATTTAATGATTTTAATGTAAATTTTCACACATCCCCCAGTCTAAAAACATATTGTAGATGTGTGTGTGTGCCATTGTGCCCTGTGCTGGGTTGGCATCCCATCCAGGGAATCCCCCACCTTGTACCCCGAGTCCTTTGAGATATGCTTCAGGTTCCGTGTGACCCTGTGTAGGATAAGTGGTAAAGAAGATGGATGGATGGATGGATGGATGGAGTTTACATTTTAAGTACTACAAATGTTGCAATGACACGTAAAATTAAAAAAAGAAATCAACCAAACCGCCACAAATGACCCAGAATAGAGATTAAAATGCAACAGTTTATGTTTATGCTAGCAGATCCATGTAGAATTCTTTCCAGAAGCTATTCTTTCAGGAACTCATATCTGTCTGAAAAACCTTGGAAAAAGGTTTAGTGGCGAGCCAGCCAGGAGGCTCGACAGACCAGTAATTTTTACAACCTGAAATGGGACCGCACTCCTCGGAAAAAGCCTTTTTTACACTGATTCCCTGTTGTTGCACTTTGTATAGATCCTCAGCACTTTTACTATATAAAGATGTATAATAGAACTTTATTAGTCTTTATCCACTATTATCCACTCTGTCCACTATTCTTATGGACAGAAAATGATCAATTTTCACTAAAAAAAAAATAGGAGAATGGTGTGCATCATATCATGGAGACAAAAGATCAAAGGAAAAAAAAAAATAAAGATCAAGTTTGCAGGTTGATTGAAGGAACCCTGTGAGGAACCAAATCTTTCTTTCTCATTACTGAGGTGAGTCTGAGCACTAGGGAGAAAGAGCAGGCGTAGGGATTAATTTGGTAGAAAGGAGTTGGCTTTTATCTGTTCTCTGCAGCAGTGTTGGGAAGATTGGCCCTTATGCCCCACGCTGAGGTGGAGAGAAGATAGCAATGAGGGACTGATCATCTTGTATGTAGGGCATTCCTCCCCTCTTTAGAGCCTGGAATAGCACTGACATGGAAAAATTTCACCCGGCAAGTTGTCCCATTTGAAACTGCCACGCTAAGACCGCCCCCTTTCCATCCCTAAAGAATTTATCCTCCTGACGGTAGGAGTGTTGGGATGCATTACAAAGTTTGTTTACACTTAAAGAAGGATAAAGTCTAGGAAAAAAAAAGAGTTTAAAAAGTGCTTAATGTTTTCCTATATGAAACTTTCAGTCAACGGAAGATATTTTAATATGGAGCGTATATTAAAGTACCATAGCAGGTCCAAATCTCAACAGTCATTTACGGTACAGGTCCATGAACACTGCTGAATCATTTCTCTGAATAATTCTCCAGGCTTTAGGGAAACATATTACTAATGAAAGCAATATTTAATTGAGCTAAATTCCAAGTCAAGACCTGGAGTAACAACACCATGTAGACATTATACTGCATGATAAAAAGAAAACCTGGGTAAAGAACATGAATGTAGTCATGCGGCTGAATAATCAACCCTGAAGTGTATTATTTCATTTATTAATAGCACACACTGAAGTCTTTCACTTATTCATCTTATAGAAAAGCAGTTTGTCTATCCAAACCTTTATTTATTTTTTAATTTATCAAACAGTGACACGTCGTATAGTTATGGTTACCATTTTTTAGCCTCCATGTTGCCACTTATGTGACAGCCACTATAAATATAAATTCCCTCCCTTTTTCTCTTTCATGAAGATGAACACAAAACACCCTTCGTCCTAAAGTCTGAAAAAGTCTGGGGACTACTTTTTAAAAATAAACCTTCATCATATCAACAATTTTATTCAGGGCATCTGTCACACCTGTCCTTTAATAAGTTATCACTTGAAAACTGTCATACAAATTCAATACATTCTGACCAACCAGGATCAAGAATTCAGCAGTGCTGTGGTATAAAATTGTAAAGCATGGGTGCTCAATTTTTTTTCTTTATTTTTGCAGCCTGGGACCCAATTATCTGTTAAATAAATTCCACCTCAGGCCTTTTTTTTTTTTGCTAAGAACTTGCACTTAGGACAGACTGATGTCCTGAATGTATAATAGCTAATTTCTTTCCTGACTCTCTTCTTTTCTCTTTCTAAAAAATCTCTTTTTTCTGTTTCCCCTACTTTTCTAAGCTGTTCTACCGGTTGGGAAATTGTGTCTCGGTGCTTCACGTTCATTTTAACACTTTCCACAAATGAGGATTTGAATATAACAGCCATTAAGCTGAAAATATCGTTCGCTGTCATTAGACTCTGTCCAGGGATTATTGCCTTGCTGCTTGATCTGATCCCTGCTGGCGGAAGAGCGAGGAAAATGACTTCAATATAAAGTTTTCTGTCTCATATTAAAGGGGGAAAAAGTCATTAGTGAATAAATTGTTGTATGAATCAGTTTTAAGTGTAGAGAGTTTATTATATGTACAGATATACTACTCTATATTGTTATTATAATATGGTAATCATGAATAATTAGTGTTTTTTACTAGTGCATTTCATAATAACTGACTAATTAATAATTTTCTCTATTAATAATCTCTAAAATCTCTATTCTCTATTAATAATTTTCTCAAGTAAGGCATGAAACACTGACACTGAAGACTCCTGCCAATAAACGTCACCATAGCAACTATATCTTCTTTTTTGTTATCACTACTGTTTTAATCTGTTTATTATTAGTCTTAAATCATGTAGAGCATCTGCTGTGCAAGTCCCTGTGTAAACTGTTACTATAGAAACAATAACATATTAAAAACGACGAGTATATCGAGACATCATTAAATCTGTGCTTGAGTAGTGGTTTATTTGCACACATCCAATATGTTTATTTTCTTCTGCATGGAGGCATAAGGAACCTATGAAACTGTCAAGACTCAGTCACTCAAAAGGAAATACGATTTGGATTCCTGGACATGACTGTGCGCTCTGGATTTGGTGCTTAAAGGCATTATTTTTAAAACCGATTTGGGTCAAGATGGGTTATTTTTAAGTGTTGGCCCCTTTAGCCAAAGTTTGCAAGCCACAATAAATACAAACACAAATCTAACAAGTGATGTGAAACAGAAATAAATAAGAAATGCCACCCCATGCACTACACATGAACAGTGACCTATCTATAGTTCCGTTTAGGTGTCAAATAAAATTATGCAATTATTTTTTATCATATCTGTCTTTTTGTGATGTCAGCTTTGCTAAAAATCAGCTAGAACCTGAACTTTTCTAATTTGGGTGAGATTCATTCCGGCAAGTCAGATTACATAACCATAAGAATCTGATCAAGCAGAGAAGAAATAAATCTGATCTGAGTACTAGATAAACACAGCTTTAGATAGTTCTGGTGATAGTCCTGGTAAGACCAAGTCATATCTCCTCCGATGCATCCTAATTTATTTTAGTAAAGCGCAGCAGATGCTAACTTCATATTTCCATGTCCGTTCTGCTTCTCATGCCAAATCCCTTAATTGGTTTCCCCCTTCTCCAGTAATCACGCCTGGATTTCTTTCAAACTGCACAAATCTCAAGATAAAGAGTGTGAAGAAAATCCATTCTCCATCTGTAGGGAATCATATAAGCATACTGCTAGGGCTGACATCACAGTGGGACAGCAATTAATTCCATGGCACCATAGACAGGAAAGAATCTCAGCACCTCTGGTTAAGCAGTCCTCATTTCTGCTTGTTCACTTTTTCTCCCACTGAGCATGCATAGGCATAAAAATGACAGTGCTTTCATCAAAAAAGACATTCACAACAGGAAACCACTTACCAAAGAATCCAATTACCCAAGCCACAGGACTATGAGATACTGACAGTTATGTTCAGACAGTTGAAGGGTTTCTCAAATTTTTGAGCTGAGACCTAACAGATATTAGGGAAAGAAATAAAGAAATTACTGTCATTGGAAGATTCTCATGGGAATTTCCATTAGAGTGCATGGATTACGGATGGGAAAAACGGTGAAGTCACAATGAAAACTGGATTCATGGTGGCTCCAGAGTTCTCTAATGAGATGCTGTGGTAATGCTGTGATTCTTCATCATGGATGAAAAAAATATCTAATGTTTGATGGACTCACATTGAAGCATTAAACTATATAGCTTATATAATACTCAGATTGTATTTGCTAGATATGAATTCAAAGAACTTTATTAATCCCAGAGGGAAATTTCTTAAAGTTCATGTCAGAAGTGGGATTCGAACCCACGCCTCCATTTGGAGACCAGAATCCTCCTTACATCAGGGGGAAGGCTTGAACCTTGAGTCTGGCGCCTTAGACCGCTCGGCCATCCTGACACTGTGCAAGAACGCAGCATCTAATTCACATCAATGGGCAACCCACAGAACTCAGACCATATTCCAACGGATAACATGTCAACATCCGAGAGGAATACCACAGAAATCAGATCATGTTCCACTGGGCAACTGTCACATTTCCCCCACTCAGTACACATTGCAGTTCCCAGCTCAACTAGCCCTTCTTTCAAGTCATGTGCTTTCGCTTACATGTTGTGTCCTTGCCCAGCACTGACTTTCCTTAAAAATTTCAGTATTTAGGAGTCAGTACTGAAAGTCAGGACACAACTTAGTGTAACCTTCCTGGAATGTGGTAGCTTGGTGGTTAAGGCGCTGGACTACTGATTGGAAGGATGTGATTTTGAATCCCAGGTCCACCAAGCTTCCACTACTGGACCCCTGAGCAAGGCACTTAACCCTCAATTGCTGAGTTGTATAAAATGACATAAATTGTAAGGTGCTCTGAACAAGGGTGTCTAACAAATGTGGTAAATCTTTGCAGTACAGACTCAAGGTTAAAGAACTGTCAGGAAAGAAGAAATAACTGTAATCAAACATTAAAACCAGGAAACCACAAAACAAGGTTTTGATGTAAGAACACAGGTTACCCTTAAGACTTCCCAATGAGTCTAAAACACATTAGGGTATGTAAAGAATTGCAGAACATTGAAATCAGGAAACATACCAATGACAAGGAGACAGGAGAAAAACAGAAACAAAAGCACATGGAAGCCTTTTAAGACTTCTCTTAACTGAACCTGTTGGACTTCTATACAGACCCCACACATAGAGAAAGATCCAACTTTCTCTACAAATGCTTGAATTTAACGTATATTGCTTATCTCTTGTCCTTTTAGTCAGGCAAATCCCTTCTGATATCAGGGGGAAAAGTATATATGCTAGCACTATTATTATTCTATTATCCTGAAATCTACAATTTTGTAGATATGACCATTAGTGTAATTTGCTCTACTGCAATTGCTATCTCTTAATAATATCATTTTCCCATTTATTGATTTAAAACAAATATTAGAATGAATGATTTCAGGGAAAGTTATTTGTACTGCATTTTCTATTATTTATTCGATCAAAATTGAATGAGAATTTCCACCTGAGACCCATCTTACTCTATACCGCTTTATTGTTTCGAGAACTTTTCTCACTCTTGAGTTTGAAATCACAGACAAGATGTCATTAAACCCCATTAAAACTTTATCCTGGGTTCTTATAATTTCATCTTCTCGTGTTTGCATTATATTGTACACATCACAAATGTGTGATTTAAGCTAGTACAGATACCATGTCTACAGCAAAATGGTGTTGTTTTAGCAGGCTTGACAGATGTCAGAATAATTGGACAGGAAGTCCAGCATTGAGCCAAATGAAGTGAAAGTGAACATTTATAGTAGGACAACTATGCAGCTTTGTACCAGAATGTCATACATAAAAGTATCACAGCTTTATACAATAAAATGGACACCTTTAGTGTGCAGTGTTAGCTTACTATTAGTTAACTTTAGCTACAGAGATACCAGCTAGACGCAGTGAAGAATGGCATCAAAACCTGACCCAGATGCCATTATTGTAGCCGAGAGTATGTGTTTGCTAGCAAGCCAACTTAGCATATTAATAATGCTTCAGAGAAGGCTGGCTAACTACAAACTTCACTATTAAAGATAACATGCACAAACATATTACTGAATTCTGAATAAATCTTTCAAAACAATGATGCTAGTAGGAAATGCTAGTCCTGTGTCCACTCTCTGCCCCCCAGTCTCCTCCTTAGAGCTAAACCTCTCTCATTTTCAGTCAGCTGTAGTAGGAGCTGCTCTAGTTGTGGACAGTAGAAAAGAGCAAAGAGCAGAGAGCAGAGCGTGAGATTGGAGTTAGCGCTCCGCTCTGTTTGCCTGGAGCCTGAGCTCTATGTGTTTACTCATATTAGTGGAAGTGTTAAAGGCAGCAGAGCGAGGGAGGCCAGCTATTTTTACCAGCAAGCCGTTGCCTTTGCTCAGTCTCCACTCATGCCTGCCCTACACACACGGTCGCATGTGTCCGAGTCCCAAGATGACACATATTGCCGAACAAGTCTGCAGACGCTTTCTCTCTCTCCTTCTTTCTCTCTTTTTTCTTTCTCTCTCACATTTTAGGTGATGCTAAATGTCCACAAGTCTACACACATTCACACCATTCCCCATCTGTCTGCAAGGTCAGACCTTAAAAAATAAAGACACACAGCCTGAAGAAGTAGAATGAGTGCTTCTGGCTCTGAACTATTTTTAGCCTTTTGCTTTATGTGCATTATGTTCAGTTTAACTTGGAGGTGCAGAGCTAATGAATGCTGCAGCTTGGCCTTTAAATAGCTTCTGTGTGGAAAAAAAAAAGGAAGAAAACAACAACGATACTACAGAAGATAAGGTTTTAATTGACACTGCAGTACTAATGCAGAGGTGTGTTTATTTCTGTCTCAGATGAGAAAGACGTGGTGGGGTGAAATACTTTATGTGATATATATACATGGTATATAACAACCTCTGAATACAATCATAGGTTATGATCCATTCATAATTCATTATACTCATTGTTATGTGCTGATGAAAAAGATTTCAGAAGTAGTGTTTATAACATCCAGTAACAAAGAAATTCAACCCCATTTTGCATTCTTGAAACAATTAACTAATATAGGTAACATATATAACCTACACACCAAATTTGATAGATATAATAATACAACAAAATAAATGTGGTTTTGTTTAATAAACAGGAATGTTGATTGAAACAACAGTATTATCGCTAGCTGATTTCTCACTATTTAGCAAACCAAAGCCTGCACATTGGTTATTGTTATAGATGAATACATGTACAAGTGCTGTTGTAAGATTTTGATGAGGAGGTAAAGTTGTACTGTCGTATTATGATGTAAAGTTTTAATGCTTTACATTATTGTGTCAAGTTGTAAAGTGTTTTGTGTTATGATATGATGTTTTTTGTTGTCATCATGTAAAGTTGTAAGGTTTTGTTTTATAAAGCATTTTTTGTGTTATGATGTAAACTTGTAACATTTTGTATCATGATTCAAGGTTTTTTATTATGTACAGTTGTGAGGTTTTGTATTAGGATTTAAAGTTTGGGGTTATGAAGTAAAGTTCTAAGGCTTTGCAGTACACTGTAAAGGTTTGTGTTATTATGTAAAGTCGTAACATTTTGTGTTATGATGTAAGGTTTTTTTATGATGTAAATTATGTAAGTTATGAAATAAAGTGATATGGTTTTGAAATTAGGATGTAAAGTTTTGTGTTATTATTTAAAGTTGTAAGCTTTTATATTATGATGTAAGGTTTTGTGTGATGATGTAAACTTGTAAAGTTTTATAATGTAATGGAAGGTTCTAAGGTTTAGAGGTTTTTTTTATTATAATATAAGGCTTTGTGTTACAATGTAAAGTTGTAATGTTTTGTGTAATGATGTAAAGTTGTAAGGTTTAGTATTATGATATAAGGATTTGTTTAATGACAAAGTTGTAAGGTGTTTTATTATGATGTAATGTTTTGTATTATAATGTAAAGTTGTAAGGTTTTGTATTATGATGTAAAGTTGAAAGGTTTAGTATTGTGATATATAAGGTTTTGTATAATAATGTAAAGTTGAAAGGTTTAGTATTGTGATATATAAGGTTTTGTATAATAATGTAAAGTTTTGTGTTATTATTTAAAGTTGTAAGCTTTTATATTACGATGTAAGGTTTTGTGTGATGATGTAAACTTGTAAAGTTTTATAATATAATGGAAGGTTGTAAGGTTTAGAGGTTTTTTTATTATGATATAAGGCTTTGTGTTATAATGTAAAGTTGTAATCTTTTGTGTTATGATGTAAAGTTGTAAGGTTTAGTATTATTATATAAGGTTTTGTTTAATGATGAAAAGTTGTAAGGTTTAGTATTATTATATAAGGTTTTGTTTAATGATGTAAAGTTGTAAGGTGTTTTATTATGGCATAATGTTTTGTGTTATTATGTAAAGTTGAAAGATTTAGTATTATTATGTAGACTTGGAAGGGGGTGGCATTGTGGTGCAGTGTGTGTGACCACCTGACAACTCCAGATTCCCAGTTCATTCCTGAGCTTGTGCTACTGTTTATGTGGAATGTCACACATTCTCTAGTATCTGTATAATCTGTATTGGTTTCCTTTGGGTTCTCCAGTTTCCTTGTAAGGTGGATTAATCAGTCTAAATATCTGCCTGCATGACGTCCTGCAATGTACCAGCATCCCGTACAGGACGTATCCCAGCCTCCTGCCCTGTCTTCCTGTAATAGACTCTGTATCCATTATAACCCTGACCAGGATAAAGCGGTTAATGAGAATGGTTTTCCATGGTGACTCCCATAATATCTGGAACAATTTCAGAGAATTTTCACTCCTCTGATCCAATAACAATGTATTATGAGAATTTTTTTGTATAAAAAGAAAAGAATACACATGGCACCTCTAATGCAAACTTGCAACATGGCTGAAAAGCACACTGTTAATATTCCTCACGGGAACATTTTAGATTTTATTGAATTTTGCCCCATTTGTGGAGGTTTGGCATTGCTGCTCAGCGATTCTGGCAGTGGGCTTTGGAATTATCATGCATTCTACATCACTGAGTCTTGGCAAATATATTAGCTTGTACTTTGGCATTAATAACAGCCCTTAGCCCACTGCTATTTGCATGTGTCAATATTCAAGCTGGCTAATTTGGCTTTAAATATCTGGTTTGTAATAACAGTTGAGGACCATCTCCTGGTCTCCTTCTGAACAGTGTGTTTCAACGTGTGTCCCATTGATATAATTGGTTCTGTATCTACGCTGTTAATTCTAGCAGTCTGACAGGAGTAATTACACTCAGCATATGGCGTTTTCTTTTCGTTATTTTGATGGGAGCGTGGAGGTCATTGCTCTGGTGTAAAGTTAGTTGTGTTGTCAAGACTACAGCATACTGTGTGTGGGCTTGTTGCTTATTTCATTTTATGTTCTCTTTCTTATTTTAGTCTAATTTATTCTTGACAAGAAAGCATGTGTGTGTGTGTGTGTGTGTATGTGTGTGTGAAAATAATTGTGTGGGTGGGCTCACACAGAACTTTCAGATCAGAAGGTCTTTTGTGGTAGCAGGTGATGATAATATAATTATTATTTGAATTTTGGTGCACAGATAGATGTAAACTGTGTGTGTTTTAGACAAATGTTTTAAAACAGTAATAAAATATTATTTTAATTAATGGCACTATGGTAAATAACATACTAACCATAGCCATGGTGGATGAACTAATAATTTCAATTTATGTATTCATTTTCATTATTTTTTCCTTCTCTAGGGAAGTTTTTGTTTGTTTGTTTGTTTGTTTGTTTGTTAATAACTGCTATGTCTCTAATTGCTATCCCTACTGCCTTCTTGACCAGGTCACTCGTGTAAAAGAGATTTAATCTCTAATATGTCCTATCCTTGTTAAAGAAAGTTACTAACTAACTAACCTACAAAATCTGCAGCACTACAGCAAGCACCATTACTTTGGAATACTGTATAATCCATTACAATTCAGACAAAAATCATATTCTTCATATTATATTAAATCATATTATTTTTACATTATTATGTGAATCCATTAAACTGTTCATGCTAAAAACATTGTTTTAACAATTTCCCCAAGACTCATCCAATAATATTGATGAAAATTTTATTTTTCAGTCCTATAATCCTGCTACCTGAACACATCCCTGTGAAACATCTGGAAAGTTCCACATGTTAAATGTTGACTGCGTTTCTAATCTGATTCTTATTGACTTTTAGTAGATGGCTTCCTCAAGGCAGAGTCATGGTTGTTCCATATTCATTCCACTTTTAAATAGCAGGGATTTCCCATAAAACCAAACCCTGATTGATCCTTTCCCAGAACTTGAGCTTGTAGATTTTTGGTTTTGATGTTGATATTTGTTAAGGTTTTCTAACAAACTCTGTGGTCTTCCCAAAAGTGGAAAATGAGTGATGGGTGAATATTTATACAAACCACAGTACATTATCTGCCCCTGGTGAGTGCAGCGATTTATAAGAAATGTACTAAAGTGAATGTTATATGGTTTGTTATTAAGTAAAAAAAAAGTAAATACAATAACTGAGTAATAGAGTAGTAGTAATACAATAACTTAGTAACAGAGTAGTAGTAAAACAATAACTGAGTAACAGAGTAGTAGTAATACAATAACTTAGTAACAGAGTAGTAGTAATACAATAACTTAGTAACAGAGTAGTAGTAATACAATAACTTAGTAATAGAGTAGTAGTAATACAATAAATTAGTAATAGAGTAGTAGTAATACAATAACTTAGTAACAGAGTAGTAGTAATACAATAACTTAGTAACAGAGTAGTAGTAATACAATAACTTAGTAACAGAGTAGTAGTAATACAATAACTGAGTAACAGAGTAGTAGTAATACAATAACTGAGTAACAGAGTAGTAGTAATACAATAACTTAGTAACAGAGTAGTAGTAATACAATAACTTAGTAACAGAGTAGTAGTAATACAATAAATTAGTAATAGAGTGGTAGTAATACAATAACTTAGTAACAGAGTAGTAGTAATACAATAACTTAGTAACAGAGTAGTAGTAATACAATAACTTAGTAACAGAGTAGTAGTAATACAATAACTTAGTAACAGAGTAGTAGTAATACAATAAATTAGTAATAGAGTGGTAGTAATACAATAACTTAGTAACAGAGTAGTAGTAATACAATAACTTAGTAACAGAGTAGTAGTAATACAATAACTTAGTAATAGAGTAGTAGTAATACAATAACTTAGTAATAGAGTAGTAGTAATACAATAACTGAGTAACAGAGTAGTAGTAATACAATAACTTAGTAATAGAGTAGTAGTAATACAATAACTGAGTAATAGAGTAGTAGTAATACAATAACTGAGTAATAGAGTGGTAGTAATACAATAACTTAGTAATAGAGTGGTAGTAATACAATAACTTAGTAATAGAGTGGTAGTAATACAATAACTTAGTAATAGAGTGGTAGTAATACAATAACTTAGTAATAGAGTGGTAGTAAAACAATAACTGAGTAATAGAGTGGTAGTAATACAATAACTGAGTAATAGAGTGGTAGTAATACAATAACTGAGTAATAGAGTGGTAGTAATACAATAACTTAGTAATAGAGTGGTAGTAATACAATAACTGAGTAATAGAGTAGTAGTAATACAATAACTGAGTAATAGAGTAGTAGTAATACAATAACTGAGTAATAGAGTGGTATTAATACAATAACTGAGTAATAGAGTGGTAGTAATACAATAACTTAGTAATAGAGTAGTAGTAAAACAATAACTGAGTAATAGAGTAGTAGTAATACAATAACTGAGTAATAGAGTGGTATTAATACAATAACTTAGTAATAGAGTGGTAGTAATACAATAACTTAGTAATAGAGTAGTAGTAATACAATAACTTAGTAACAGAGTAGTAGTAATACAATAACTTAGTAATAGAGTAGTAGTAATACAATAAATTAGTAATAGAGTAGTAGTAATACAATAACTTAGTAACAGAGTAGTAGTAATACAATAACTTAGTAACAGAGTAGTAGTAATACAATAACTTAGTAACAGAGTAGTAGTAATACAATAAATTAGTAATAGAGTGGTAGTAATACAATAACTTAGTAACAGAGTAGTAGTAATACAATAACTTAGTAACAGAGTAGTAGTAATACAATAACTTAGTAATAGAGTAGTAGTAATACAATAAATTAGTAATAGAGTAGTAGTAATACAATAACTTAGTAACAGAGTAGTAGTAATACAATAACTTAGTAATAGAGTAGTAGTAATACAATAACTGAGTAATAGAGTAGTAGTAATACAATAACTGAGTAATAGAGTGGTAGTAATACAATAACTTAGTAATAGAGTGGTATTAATACAATAACTTAGTAATAGAGTGGTAGTAATACAATAACTTAGTAATAGAGTAGTAGTAAAACAATAACTGAGTAATAGAGTAGTAGTAATACAATAACTGAGTAATAGAGTGGTATTAATACAATAACTTAGTAATAGAGTGGTAGTAATACAATAACTTAGTAATAGAGTAGTAGTAATACAATAACTTAGTAACAGAGTAGTAGTAATACAATAACTTAGTAATAGAGTAGTAGTAATACAATAAATTAGTAATAGAGTAGTAGTAATACAATAACTTAGTAACAGAGTAGTAGTAATACAATAACTTAGTAACAGAGTAGTAGTAATACAATAACTTAGTAACAGAGTAGTAGTAATACAATAAATTAGTAATAGAGTGGTAGTAATACAATAACTTAGTAACAGAGTAGTAGTAATACAATAACTTAGTAACAGAGTAGTAGTAATACAATAACTTAGTAATAGAGTAGTAGTAATACAATAAATTAGTAATAGAGTAGTAGTAATACAATAACTTAGTAACAGAGTAGTAGTAATACAATAACTTAGTAATAGAGTAGTAGTAATACAATAACTGAGTAATAGAGTAGTAGTAATACAATAACTGAGTAATAGAGTGGTAGTAATACAATAACTGAGTAATAGAGTGGTAGTAATACAATAACTTAGTAATAGAGTGGTATTAATACAATAACTTAGTAATAGAGTGGTAGTAATACAATAACTTAGTAATAGAGTGGTAGTAAAACAATAACTGAGTAATAGAGTGGTAGTAATACAATAACTGAGTAATAGAGTGGTAGTAATACAATAACTGAGTAATAGAGTGGTAGTAATACAATAACTTAGTAATAGAGTAGTAGTAAAACAATAACTGAGTAATAGAGTAGTAGTAATACAATAACTGAGTAATAGAGTGGTAGTAATACACTAACTTAGTAATAGAGTGGTAGTAATACAATAACTTAGTAATAGAGTGGTAGTAATACACTAACTTAGTAATAGAGTGGTAGTAATACACTAACTTAGTAATAGAGTGGTAGTAATACAATAACTTAGTAATAGAGTGGTAGTAATACACTAACTTAGTAATAGAGTGGTAGTAATACAATAACTTAGTAATAGAGTAGTAGCAACACAATAACCTAGTAATAGAGTAGTAGGAATACACTAACTTAGTTATACAGTGGTAGTAATACACTAACTTAGTAATACAGTGGTAGTAATACAATAACTTAGTAATACAGTGGTAGTAATACAGTAACTTAGTAATACAGTAGTAGTAATACAATAACTTAGTAATAGAGTAGTAGCAACACAATAACTGAGTAATAGAGTAGTAGTAATACAATAACTTAGTAATATAGTAGTAGTAATACAATAACTTAGTAATACAGTCATAGTAATACAGTAACGTAGTAATAGAGTGGTAGTTATACAATAACTTAGTAATACAGTAGTAGTAATACAATAACTTAGTAATAGAGTGGTAGTAATACAATAACTTAGTAATAGAGTGGTAGTAATACAATAACTTAGTAATAGAGTGGTAGTAATACAATAACTTAGTAATAGAGTGGTAGTAATACAATAACTTAGTAATAGAGTAGTAGTAATACAATAACTTAGTAATATAGTAGTTTGTTACTTCTTGTCTGTGGACTGTGTCAGATTCTGAGATAATACATTAGAATTATTGCATCAGTAATTAAGCCAAATAAATAAGTGACACCCTAGAACTGATGCATTGCAGTTAGTCTCTCTCTCTCTCTCTCTCTCTCTCTCTCCCTGTCTCTGCCTCCATTTCTCTCTATCCCTATTTCTCTGTCTCCCTCTCAACCTGTATCTGCCCCCCCACCCCCCCTCTCTCCCTCCATGTCTCCCTCTCCTTATCTTTCTCTGTCCCTCCCTCCCTCTCTCTCCCTCTCTCTTCCTGTATCTCTCTCCCTCCTTCTCTCTCTCTCTGTCTCCCTTTCTCCCTCTCTCTGTGTCTCCCTCTCCTTCTCTTTCTCTCTCTCTCTCTCTCTTTCTCCATTCCTTTATGCAGCTACCTGGAAACAAGTTTGAAGATAGCAGACGTTCCAGCCTGTAGCATTAGATATCTACAGCCAAATTTGAGGTAAACTGCGTAGCTGGCATTATGCCAGCATCTGTCTGCTGGGGCTGTGAATTATGTGTGTGTGTGTGTGTGTGTGTGTGTGTGTGGGCATTAAATAAATGAATTCTCTTTCCACAAACACAGAAAATTCCTTGTTAAGGCTCTTGTTAATCCTTAGAACATGTCCTGACTATGCAGTATTCAGGGGTTTACTGTTCTTAGGACATTATCAACAACGGCTAACAAAGCATAGCTACTGTTAGCACAAATATTTTATTCCTCTTACATCACAGGATTTTTACACAAGAATTTTACCATTTATTAAAGATTAATTTCTCTATTTTGTATGTATTATAATACCATTTGTAGATATATTTAACATTTAAAAATGCATAATAGAGTTAATTGATGTATTTAACATATATTCACTGCAATACTGAACTAAATAACAATAAGCTGTGTATTGGATTATTATAATATTTATTAAGAATGATCATGCTTTTACAGAACAATAGCCTGGTGTCATGAGGCGGAGTTTCTATACACTATGATGCTATATTTCTATACACTATGTTGTGTATTTTCCTATAAAAACACATCCCCAGGTGTAAACAACAATATGCCAAAGATTACCATTTTCTGTTTATTAAAGAACATCACTGTCATATACTTTTTTCCCTTTATAGCTACATATGATGAGATGGATTATCTGTGAAACAGCTTAATTATTGTTTTCACTTGTGTTCACACCAACTATACATATACAGGCAAAAAAATAAACAGCTTGCCATGTTAGCAAGAAGCCAGAATGTGAGAAAGTGCTAACTTCTCCATCATGAAAAATGCAAAGCTTCAGATTATAGCTTTACCTCTAAAACCGGAGATTTGAGTAGCAGCTAGAGCTACTGTCACAGTTGCTGTTGTAGGAAAATATCCGTCATTTGATTGAGAATCGTGGTATACCTTGTAATAATAGGTAAAAAGGAGAACGCTCAGAGACGATCCTGAAAATCAAAACTCACCCAAGAGGTTTTCATGTACACTTTGACTTTGGGTCTTTCGACTTTTTGTCTCTTAAAGAAAATCCCTGTTGGGTTTTTTTTCCTACACTGCCGAGTCACAGTTCCTTGAATCTGACTTTAATCCTGCTTGTGATTTTTGACCTCTGCATCTTAAAAATCAGAGTTAAGAATCTAAAGAGTCTGCTGCCTGTTTACAGAGAATGTCAAACATGTCAAAATGTGGAAAATTCAGTCTCAAACAGCTCAGCATATGTGCTTACTCTCCACAGAGCTCACTCGTGCCTGCTGTTATAACCAAATCCCTGCAGACCCAATTACACTCAGTCTGTTCTTATATTTTCCACATACTTTCTCTGTCCTATTATTGCCATGTAGAGAGTTGAATTTTCTGAGTGACAAAGCAGCCTGGAGCGATTACATGGTGTGAGCTGATGAGCAAGAGTGCCTTGTTCACCTCAAGCTATCTGCTTGCTTGGTGCCTAAGGTATAGTTTATATTTTATGAAACTAACTTGAAAATGGTTAAGATATTTTTATCACTGCACATGGACCTGCAGGAGTGGGTAGCAATGGCTATCTGTTAATATCAGTGGTTGTCCTTTCTAGGTATAATATTAGGAATAATACACTAGGTTACGCTGGTTACAGTACAATAATCGACAACTGGCATGAAGCTGAGCCCCCGTTATCACCCTGAAATTATTTATTTATTTATTTATTTATTTTTATGAAAGCACTTTCCATATGCTTTATTACTCTTTGAGATCGAAATAGATAAATATTTCCCAAGAATGCTAACCATTTATTATTTAATAATGAGCGACATATTGTACTTTTTTATCTATTTATGGCTTCCTTTAATGTTCTATTTAATGTCATGCTATTTCTCATCACCTATGTTATAACAGCTATAACCATCTCTTGAAATTATTAACTCATCTGACCTGAAGACTTTCTTGCGATTCAAAACCTAAAATCACAGCTTTATCTCTGAATTGTGAATCTGAATTATTATAAAGCACTGACACTAGTGACTTCTTGTATGAATGTGAAAATATATTTATTATAATAATAATAATAATAATAATAATAATAATAATAATAATAAACACAATTTAAAAAAATAATAAAATAAAATAAATAATATTATTTATAATAAGAAAAATAAAAAAAAACCTACACACACACAGTTCAGCAGTTTCTTAAGAGTCCTTTCAGATCTCAGCAGGAGGCATTCATCTAAACAAGCCCTTCCTTTTGATATCCCAAGAGCCCTTTTTCCTTTTTCTGCTTCGATTTATGCAGTCTTCCCTAAAGCCTTATCCTTCCCCCTGTCCCACACTTCTTTTCTTCTCTCACTCGCTCTCTCTCTCTCAGTCCTTCCGTCCACTATCGCACCATTATCATATTCATTACCTGTCTGATTGGAAGACATGCATGTGGACTTGACAAATGCGTCTCCTAGCCAGTATCCTGGTGTGAAGTTTGCATTCATCGCCACTTGAAAGAATGTGGAAATGATGTCTGAGGGGCTGCAAGCAGAGAAAGGAAATAAAGATAGTGGTTTCCATTCACAAGATGAGCATGATGGGTAAATTAAGTGAATCTGAGAAGAAGTGATATAGAGTATGTGTGTAAAATAAAAATGGAAAGGTGAGAAAGAAGAATAAACTGACGTAGGAAGCTAAGAGAAAGGAATAAAATAAGACCGGATGTCTGCACTCGAGTCTTTGAGGCCTTGGGCCGAGGCGATTTGATTTAGCTCTCCGTTCCGCCATCCCATCACAGGCAATGCCACGAAACGTCCTGATTTCCTCATCCAAGGAGAAAATCTATCGAGATTTCTATTTTTACTGCGCTGATAAATGAAACCTGCGCTCAATCCAAAAGGTCAGAAGCTGGTGAGGCAGATTTGTGTCCACGACTTGACACTGTAAATCAAAGCAGCTATAATCTGAACCCAGGTTAATCACTGACTCTTTCACGTTCCTTCAACTGAGACCGAAGCATTTGTTCATCGATAGCGTGGCCATTTAACTGCAATATGGACTCTGATGTGTCCAAGGTGACATTTGTAGATCGTGACCGAAGATAAATGATATTCATTATTTGTTTTCCACAGCTTGTCCATGCTATTTAGCAACATAATGGGTTTAAAAGAAATGATTACACGGGCTTTTTTCACTGTGTTAACACAAGCTCAGATCAAGGGCATTATCCTAAGGTAGTTTTTGGGCTGAAAAAAAAAAAAGGTTAGTAGCACTTTATTTTAAGGAACATCTATAAGGTCTTGTTAATTATGCTCACGTGTTTAATTACACAGAAATAAGATATATGTACAATGATTATTCACTATATATTAGTCTTTATTGCTACTGTGCTTAGCTGGAGATGTGGTATGGATAATCGACTAATGCTTTGAGAATGAAATGTACTAAAAGCTTGTTAAAATACTAGCTATGAATTAATCATCTAAAATTTACATTTTATTATACATAATGAGCCATGTTATATGTTTAGGATCTAGGTAGCATCACAGTGATTCAGTGGTATTTATAAGGTATTGTTATGATAATAATAATAATAATAATAATAATAATAATAATAATCCATCCATCCATCCTCTATACCTGCTTTATTCCTAATTAGGGTCACGGGGATCTGCTGGAGCCTATCCCAACACACATTGGGTGAAAGGCAGGGGTACACCCTGGACAGGTCACCAGTCCATCACAGGGCCACACATATAGACAACCGCACACACTCACACTCACTCCTGTGGGCAGTTTAGAATTACCAGTCAACCTAATGTACATGTTTTTGGACTGTGGGAGGAAACCAGAGTACCCGGAGTTGTTAATAATAATAATAATAATAATAATAATAATAATAATAATGGCATTATTCCTAAGCTTTTATCACTTTTATAATTGTTCTCGCTCAGTGTTTGCAGAACAATTAATCAATCATGACCTTAGAATATGAGATACAAATTGCCCTGATAATTTCATAGCACTTTTTATTCCCTCATTACTGAAAACAATCCAGAGTCTGGAACACATTTTATATTACATTTAATATTAGTGATTGTTCAGCTTTTATCGACTCATAAAATCTATGAACTGCAGTGACCTGATGCTTGCTGGAAGTTTGTTCACGGAGAATAAATAGATAATAAGAACTAATAAGATGTGTTTTTATGAAGCATTAATAATATATTTATTAGAATTATTTATTTTCAGAAATATCTAAGTACTTTAGGTAGAAATTGAAAGTGAGCTTTATTAAACAAATAGGACAGTAATTAACCTTTTATATGTCTAAAATAGAAAATCGTACCACAAACCTCTATTATCAATAATCCAAATGATAGTTTGTTAAAAGTTAAATGTTATCAGTGATTTGTAACTATATTGACGGTCCCTTCCTGTAGGAGCATCAGGGAGTTTATATAATTGATGCTTGAATGGACTGATTGATTTTCTAAAATGTCTGAGATCCCACAGGAGCTGTTCAGGGCGTTAAGCCATAAATCTCAGAGCTCCACCAAACCAGCGTGACTAAACCCAGCAACCTTTGGTATTTTTACAAAAAAACAAGTCAATCTTTTCTTTTTAATTGTTCACTATCTATCTCAAGAGGCTGCTTGAACCCACTGACTGCATGGAGAGCTATATTTGGCATGGTCAGTGTCTGATATTTCACAAGCCTAAGCAGAGTTTACTGAAGCATCATTGTGGGACTGTTGTTCTTTCACCCACATGCTCATTACCGGTGGATGTAAGTCATATAAAATTTCATATCAAACACACTGTGGCTCTCTCTAATAGATCCCTGAGGTGATGGTGATGGTAGAGAGGCTTTTTTAGGGTGGACTGAGGAAAAGGGCACGATATATCTTTCGATTGTGTTTAAATTTTTCATGTGCTGTCCTTCTGCCACTCCAGGGCTTGTCAGAGAGATGATCTTGCTTGGCTGCGCTGTGTTCAACTCCCTCTTGAGACTGCAGGCTTTGTGGAAAATCGCCAAGGCTTTCGGAGAAGATGGCATATCCGGCTGCCAACTTGTTTTCCTGTTTCCTTAAGCGAAAAAGGAGAAGACTGATCTCTGTGTAGATCTGTTGTTCGTTATATTTATTCTGCTCTAAATAAACTGCCATGACTTGATATATCAAGTCTTCCATGAGCTTTTCATCATGGCAAGAGGACAAAAGGCAGACTGTGTGTGTGTGTTATGCTGTCAAAACCGTTCACCTTCCAGCATTTTACAACATAACCGTAGTTAGCTAAAAATCATTCAATCATAAGCCCATAACCTTCAAAAGGGCAGCACAAAAATGCAAAAGAATGACTGAATAATTCCCACCACTGCAATTATAAAGACACCGAGGTAAATCCCATGGTTATCTCCACACATTCAGGCTTCCCTTCCAGCTAAATAAGGTTATAGAAACTGAGATATGAGGCTCCTCATTTTCCTTCAGCAGACTAAATTGAAAGCAGGCCCTTTGTGCCTTTTCACAGCTTGCCGCACTGATACGCAAGAGGATGCCGTCTGCTCTCTGACCTCAAGCTTTCAGATAGTTAAGAAGCTCACAGTCGGTTAGGAAAACACAAGAGTTTATTTGATGGCTAACTCCCAAGGACTTAAGACTGGAGCTACAGAAGAGAGAACACCTTTATTCTTGTCACTAATTTTCTTAAAAAGAAAAAATAAATGTCCTCCAGGACCTGCTCAAAGAGCCATAATTCTTCTAACTCCACCAGTGCTGATGGCAGATAGCATTCAAATTCCACTAGGGACAATGTTTCACTCATCCAACAATTTGAAATTTGTTGGTTTTCCAGCAGTACAATCTTGCATCAATCTAGGCAGTGAAGCATTTTTGCATGCTCCTGATATAAAGCCTGACAAATCTGCCCTTTGGGGTACCTTATTCATTCATTCATTCATTCATCCATCCATCCTTTCCTGAAACCAGTGGTGCAAGGTGGGAGGACTGGTACACCAGCCAATCACAGAGTACACATATTCAAACATAGCAGATTTACTGTGTCATGCTTCCTCATGGCCCAGCAGTGGCAGCTTAGTGATGCTGGGATTTAAAATCTTGATCTTCTGATCAGCAGCCTAATGCCTAAGTTTTTGGCAGGTGGATTCCATGTTTTTGGGAGGTGGATAGAAGCCAGAGGACATGCAATACTCACTACCGTACAGACAGTCACCCAAGCTGGGGATCATTCTGGAGACCCTGGAGCTGTGAGATGACTCTACCAGCTGCACCACCATGCCACCTGAGCTACTTTATTTTGGGTAATTTTAGTAGTGTCACAGATATTCTTCTCAGAAACCAATTAATTCTGTTCTGCTAATTCTGTTTATATTAGTGCAAGAAGAATACTGACCTATGTTAAAAAATAGGTTGTTTTGTAACAAGCTAATTGTCAAGAGAGAAATTGTATTACCGTCCTTGAAAAAAGGACTTGTCAAGGGATAGTTATGAACATGTCTATGAGGAAAACCCTTTATTCATATGATTTTCAAGGTTTCCACCAGAGAGACCAGTGAAGGAACATTTTAGGTTGCCAGATTTAAAAAGAAAATCGTTATGTTTGTAGCTAATACAGCTTTCTTACAAAATGCCAACTTGATATAGACTAAGACTAAATTACAAGCTTAACAACCAACTAGTTATGTTAATAAGTGGAAATTGGCCTGTTTTATTTTTTTTTATCTTGAAGCAACAGGAACATAAATGAGAAGATGCCTGAGCTAATCATTCCCATGGAAGGATTATACTGAGTCACGGTGAGCTGGTGGTGGGCATGAGCCAAATGCAAACAACACTGTCAAGCTTCAGTTGCCTTGTACGCGAGTTCTCAATAGTCTGTGGCTGGATCAGATTTTCTAAGCTGTATTTAATGCTGGAGTTCGGCTCAGCAGCAGTTGCGTATGCGCTGCAGGATGATATTAAGGAAATATAGTTTAACTAAAGCTTGCTTTCTTTTCACATAGCTAAATAACTCTCTAATCCAACCTGTAGTATAGATGCTCAAGTTAGTGACTAGATGAATTATGCCACAATGAATTACATAACACACAGAATATGGCATTCAAGAAAAGGGCATTATAATGTTTCCATTACAGACATCAGTGTTCTCATTAGTGATACAGCCTGGTGAAGCACTGTACCTAAACCCATGTGGCATTTATGGTAGCTGC
Organism: Hemibagrus wyckioides; assembly: GCF_019097595.1. Lineage (NCBI taxonomy): Eukaryota > Metazoa > Chordata > Actinopteri > Siluriformes > Bagridae > Hemibagrus > Hemibagrus wyckioides. The sequence continues at coordinate 25,270,374 of NC_080713.1, forward strand.
ATATAAAGGAGATGACGCAATGCATATGAGTTTCACAAAGCATATGATATTATGGTGAACACTAAGGGTTTGGACAGTAACATGGTGCACAGTTGGAATTTCCTCATGCATACACGACAAAGATGAATTTGACATATAAGGAAACTGACAGAATTTGTGTATCAGATGTGACCATATGTAACTGATGAATTAGAGGCGTTATCTTGATGGCGTAGGCTGAGTGACCAGGATGCTGCATAAATCTCTTGTACTTCATCTTGAAGTCAAGGCTCATTGTCTCATAGAGGTGTTTGATTCATGAGCTGATACACCAGTGCTGGAGGGGGGTTAGCTGCTTGCACTCCCTCATGCGGGTGTGATTTACTGCAGTCTCCGAATGCTCGCCTTCATGCCAAACTTCCCGACTGCTAAAACCTCGGTTTAGTTCATTTTGTCAGTGAGGTACTTTTAATAGAAGCATAAACATTGTCACAAATAAGCTTTTTTGAGAATTTAATTATATAAAGAAAAATGAAGAGATATTTATTTAAATAAACTATAAATAAATAAATAAATAAATAAATAAACTCTAAAGAAAATATATTCCAATAGCATGGAATATATTTATATTTATATTAGCAGGAAAGTCAATTAAAAGATAAAAACAAAACTTAATATTTTATTCATTGTCAATTGTGTACAGTGAGGATTTAATACAAGCTTCTTCTATCTCTAATTTTTCTGCTTTAAATGCTAGTGCTTAGGGTGGTACAGACTCTTATTCTACTCAAGAGAAAATCTTCAGAAATAAATATTTAGATAATATTTGGACTAGATCAGGAATTATGATCAACATTAAAAATGTACTAAATACATTACAATATAAACCAGCCACAAAACTTTTAATTAGCTTAAGATTTCACATCGCAGGTTATATCAAGTTAACAATACATTGTGATCATTTATGCATAATAATCCTTTTTTTAGTTTAATCTATGCATCTTATAAATGTTTTGTAATACGGTATGCTGCATAGTTCTAGCATCATATTGTAAATAAAAATATAAATTATACAAAAATATAATTAGAGTTGCAAAACTACACAGTGTACAAAACGCGTAAATGCAGATACGCACTGTAAGCTTGTAATGTGGCTAGAATGGCAAACAGCAGGATCAATACTTAAAGAAGTGTGCTGGAATTGTAAATAAGTGGTATTATGGATGGACATTTTATCTAAACGGAAGTCTATATCAGACTTAGCTTGATCAATAAGGACAAGGAATTCATTACATTTCAAGAGAAAGTGAGATCCTGACAGTTTCTGTTATTGTGTTGGTGCAGTTTAACAGAGTATCTTTATCATTTCATCTTGTTTATCAATTAAATCTAATTGGCACTAGAATAAAATAAATATTTTTAACGCTAACGCTTTGCTAATGTAACCTCAAACATGCTACTCTCTCCCAGTTTTTAAAGACCACTAAAAAATAATCAATGCTAGGGGTGGCATTCAATCTGACTTTAAAATGAAGGCTATTCAGCTAATTCATTTGGTTCAATAAAGTCTTTAAGACTTACATATCCTAATTACTTCCCAGCAATAGTTTCCGGTTTCCATATTATCCTGGGTCAGCCAATCAGTTTTGCTGACTGGGATTGTTTCCCTCTGTGCTGGGGTTAGAAAAACAGGTGAAGATGCACGAGCAACTGCTCACATCTGGTTGTAAATGCTGTAACTCAATTTGGCCGCCATCTCAGTTGATCTCATCTCATTAACGTCTTTGTCCCTGTGCAGGACCGAGACAATCTGTTCAGCCACAAGGGCCAATAACAGAGAGAAAGAAAGAGATGCAAAGTACCTGCAATGTGCTGAGCCAGATATTACAGAATATTAATCACAATGATACTTTTCTACAAGATTTAGCAGAGTACTAGTATATTAATAATGCGCAGGCCAGTTAATGCAGTGAAGTAGAAAAGAAGCAGAACTAACAGGTCGTTTATCTAAATTGCAATGCATTAAAGGAGCAGTTCATCATTTTTAGAGCCTTCATCTGACTAATTTGGTCTTCCCCATTCCCAATAACACAACTTCTCTGGAAACTATGTGTCACATGAGCTCATCTTCCTTTATGAACAAGTAGCAGAGCTGAAAAGCTGTCTTGCAGCTAGGGGTGAGGCTAATTTCTGGGCCAGAAAAATGTAAAACATTTAATAAATATATAATATATCTAAACTTACTAATTGCATTGTTTGGCACAATTCATCATAGTTGAACACTGCAGCTTTATACTGTATGATTATTACAGGTCAAGCAACACAAATATGACGAGCAACAGCCCAACAAATTCAGTGCCATGTACAGTAGAGCAAAAATGATGTGATTTGGAATGATGGATTTGCCTTGACAGCATCAGCCCCCCCAAAAAGTAGTTCACCTTTTAAAGCAGCCTAGCACAACACTGCTGTCAATCACCAGATGATAGATGGCATCACTTCTGCTCCTTTCTTGATGAGGCACTGAAGACATCAAGCAATGGGGTGGGTTTTTAATCTGGTTTAGTCCAAAGATCTCCATCTTTTCTAATACAACTTCATGAAAACGTTATTCTTTGCACCCCAAATTATTCTCCAGTTTGTTTTGTCTGACAGTGCTTCAAAAATATTTAGGGAAAGACTTTTAAAAGTTAAAACAGGGTGTTAAGAAAGGTAGAACTCCATCCCTTTAGTAAGTATTCTCCAGAGTTTTCTCTATCATTAAATAAATGAAAGATTTTTAAACAGTTTGAGTGACCAGAATGTTAGGACATAACAAAAGTGACAAAGACCCATCGTTGGAACCTTAAGACCTTCAAGGTTCAAGACATTTCCACAGAAATGTAAATTTATATCTAGTTAAACAAGCCAGAGGCAACATTGCCAAGGAAATAATTTTTGAGATGGAAAGAAACCAATGGGAGTCAAAAGGGAAGTCATGCTACTCTTAGTGACCCTGGATAGCTAGATTATATATCTTTACTCATTGACAACACTATGCTATACAGTCAAATATTTCAAATTGTGTTGAAATTTGTTAATAAAAGTCCTGGGATGAACACAGGGCAGTGTTTATGAATGCAGCAGCAGCAGATCCAAGTGAAATTGTATACTAAACAAAACTGGCAGTCTTGATTCAAATCTTTAAGATGTCCGTGTTTTGTGAGGAGAGCATGAAATGCACAAATAAATTAGGTCAGTTGCAGCAGTCGATGTTCATGAGATCTGGTTAGTGACTGAAAGTATAAGGTACGGGCACTGGAAATGAGGCTCTTTCACTGGGTTGCCAGATTCATTCTCTGTAAAATCTGTGAGATCCTCTGAATCATGAGAAGCCAGATATAGTGCTTCAGGAAACCAGCAAGGATGGAATAGATCTGTACAAGGCATGACAGTTTATGGTGAACCTAGGGCAGATCCAGGCCCCTCAGGAGAGATTAAATCTCACAATTGGCTTGGGAACATCTGGGAGTCATCCAAGGAGAGCAGGTATCCAGGGCTGTGTAAAAAAAAAAATGTAAATCTGAGATAACCTTCTCAGCCTCTAAGTCTGAGATGACCTTCTATTGCCACCATGACTTCCACAAGGGAAAATGCAGAACCAAGAAAAGAAACAATAGATATTTGAAAGAATATCTACTGTTACATTTACCATTCATGCATTTTGTATTATTTATTACAACCAGTTCACATTTGTAATAACATCATAAAAAATATTTTGTTTGGTTTCCATCATTCTGGATAATATACAGTACCTCCACCATTCCCTTAACGCATGAAGTCCTTGTGAGAATTTCCAACGCAAAGCAATTATGAATAAAACAAAGCAAAAGAGCAACACAAACTGTCTGAATCCACCATCCTTCTCTGTTTAGTGCAATCAGAGCAGAAGCCCATGACTAGGTGTCCCTTTGCTCTTCCTGTCCTTACGACTGCGTCCTTTTCTGTGCAACCTGAGAGACGGCATATATTTTCTCACACCACTTCAGCAGTCATAATGGATTAACAGGTACTAGCAACGTAAGAAGAAGGTGATTTTTGTTATAGGGTTAAAAAGGGCAGGACCTTGATGAGCTCCTTGTTACGTTAAAACTAATGGGACTGCACTTTACTTCCTCATAAACAAACATGGAATGCAGATCAATAAATTGCGAGGCCATTGCTGCCTGGAGCCCTCGAGCATAAATCTCAGAAGGCCGTCCCTTCCCTCATTAAATTACAAAAGATCCATGAGCCGTGAAACTCGAACGCTGAAGGATCTTGGCAGCAAGCTAAAAATAGCGCCTTTGCACAAAGAGATGCATATTGTTTCCCAGGAAGCCTTTTAACTTTGTATCAGTCCCAGGATGTCAGGTCACCTTCCCATGGCACATGTGTATACTTGAGGGTGTGTTTCCTTCCACGAGGATGAGGACTACTCGAAATCTCCATCACTGCTGATGATACCTGTTTAACAGCAATTAGCATTGCAAATCTACATACGGCACATAAATATGAACTGCTCCTGAAAGCTGTGTGATGTCTTGTTAAAAAAATCATACCACTTGCACTTAGGGTAGATTACATTTTCATGCATTTCCTGACATATTGATGTCATGGAATTAAATAACCTCTCACTTTCCAGTTGCCCTCACAAAGGTCACGGTTTCAGGGACAGAGGTGACATTTACATAAACACCTAGTTTTATTTTCACTTTTTCATTCAACCCACTGCATTTATAAGTGGATTTTAGGGAATATTGCCCCTTTATGATGGCATGTGTATTACCATGACTACTCCACCATGTAACTGAAGCTTATGCTCATCTTATTATATTATCAACGATATCCTTGATCAGAACTCCTAATGGTAATCCTAATAACACCTCCTGACCAATCAGAGTCAAGAATTATACAGCACTATTGTATAAAGCTATGCAGTGGTTGTTACTCTGCAAGTACAGTGAAGTCGCCGTTTTCTGTTCCTACTACAGTTCATCAGTGGATGCTGCAACTAGCATTCCACTTGACGCTTGCTGCTAAAAAAATAAAACTTTCTGGAGAGAGTTTTGGTGTTTGTATATAAACTTCACCATCTGCATCATATCAGACGAGAAGCAGTGTGTGCTCTCTGCCACAGATCACATGTCTTCACTCTCATTGATAGTCACCAACAGTGCAACAACCTGCTCCAGATTTACATAAAGTTAAACTTTTCTCAAATTTGTCGCATCCTCGGACACGCCCACATCTACTGACACTTTTGTTCTTCATATTTTAATAAAGTATGCACTGTAGGCTTGGATCTAAAATACCTAGACTTGTCACCTCTGTTTTGTCAATAGAATGAGAAGACTGACTGCCAAAATGTTTTCCCGTTGTGCCTCGTCTGACTTTTACGTCTGAGATACAGCTTAGCATCCATAGCAGATGAATCTTGACAGGATGTCCCTCGTGTCATGCTCTGTAACATGTCCAGTTCCTTTGAGAGGTGCTTGTTCGGGATCCTTTACTGAGTGCAGGGATACTGGGGAAAGCAGTGCTTCCATACATCAGCTTTATTTACAATGCTGTCTATCATGTAAAATTACAAACTCTATGCTACATTTTAAAATACAGTTCAAATAAACTTAATATCAACATGGATTAGGCGAGGGATTTAAATATGTGCGTTATTATTTTTATTTCTACTGCCTGAATTTTACTGCTGTGTTCAGTAAGCTGGGTTCTCTTGTGGCGCTGTTTTGATGCTGACAAACTGCCTGCCATCGAGCTCTGACAGATTGGACAACTGACGTTACGCTATCATCAGTCACAGTGCATGGAAAGGTAAAAGCCATCACACAGCCTATGAATATACTGATGTTATATACGACACTTTCGAGTTATCGGTTCCTGGTTACATTATCGAGGGTTTTCACGGTGAGGTGTATACAATATTAGGATTTTACAGATAAAATCCAACCATGGAAATAGCAAGAAATAAAACAAGGCGGGGCGCAGTGGGGGTGTGATGAAGCAGACTTCCTCTTACCAACCTGAAGTAAAAATATTCCTCTATAACCTATTCAGTTTTCCACCATATTTTCCCTATATGTTCGATTTTATTTTTTCTTAATTTTCATTCTTTACATTTGTGTTAATTGGATCTATTTTTATGTCAAGGACAGTCGTATAAAGCATTTCACTACGTCATACTGTGTATGAATTTTTAATCTGTTTCTAACTACATTTAACGTCACAGAACATCCTCAAAGCGAGTTATCATTTACATCGTAGCATTTCCCCCACCGGCCTAGTTAATAAGTTAATAAGATGAAAAAATTGCACTTTTCTTTTTCTATCTTGAGGTATACCCTGACCATGAGCATATATAAGGACAAGGGCAACAAATAAAAACAAAAAAAGCCACGTATTGGTTTCAAGGACTCATAAATAAAGCATGCAGTTTAAAAATAGAAAAATTGATGATATGATACTGATGTTCAGCTCTCAGCGTTTGGACATATGAAAGACGATCTAGAGACGATCCATAGTTAGGAGGAAAGTGGACAGGGACATTGATAAATGTGTGTGTAAGTCTATGTGTTTGTGTGTGTGTGTGTGTGTGTGTGCGTGTGTGTGTGCTTTAGATGAGGAAGCCCAGGACTTGTATAGTGCTGGCAGGTTGTTGAGAGAAAGTCGAGTTGGGTATTAATGTGACCGGAGCTTGTGCACCGCTGCACTTTCTCTCTTATTCAGCTTGTTTACTTAACACGCATCGCCCGCTCACATCTCAGCCAACAAACCAAGGAATAAATAAATCACGAGCCCACACTGCCTTAAAGGGAATAGAGTTGTGTGCTGTTGCTTCTCTCAGTCTCTCAGTGCTATTTAAGGAAAGCACACGTTTCCTAAGTGAACTCAATTTACTTATCTATTCACCTGCAAGCGATAATATTTATGTTATTCTGGAATTAGACAAAATAATGTTTGTTTTGGCGGAAAGATGAAAGATGACTCGAGTTACTTTAATCTGTATGGAGTCGTATTTTCCACAACGTCCAGGGAAAGAGAGCTGGATAAATAAATACATGAGAAGTCTCTTTCCATTGTTCTTTTATTTGTGTTTTTGTCTATGGATATAAGGATGCTTTTGCATGTGAAAGTGTGTTAGTGCTTAATATTAATAAACAGCTGGATCTGCTCGGTTTGTCTATGACAGACTCCACTTTCATCTCCGTTCATCAAATAGCTACAAACAGATCCATTAAACAGCATAACAAGCAGTAGCTAATAAACAATGCTAGCAAACTTTGTTTAGAACATTTTGTAACATTAAGTAGCTAGCTTCATTTTAGCCTGGTCCCTAACTAACTAACTAACTAAGTTTTTTAGGTTATTAGCTAGCTAAGTTTGTAACCTAACCCTAGATATTAGCTAGCTAGCTTAAATTGAAACTGTTCCTGACATTAGCTAGCTAGCTTTGTTTTAGGATGTTCCCTAACATTAGCTAGCTTTAGTTAAGGCTCCACTTTGGCATTATCTCACTAGCTTTAGCGAGTCTAGCTTTTGTTAAGCTTTTCTCTGACATTGCTTTATTTATGGTTACACTTTGACAATAGATAGCTAGCTTTTGCGAGTCTACTAAGCTGCTCTCAGATATTTGTTAGCTGATCTATTAATTTGTATTCGTAATTTGTATTGTAAATTTGTATTCTGACACATTAGCTAGCTTTATTGGTTCTTCTCTGACCTCAGCTAACTAGCTTTATGTGAGGCTATTTTCTGACATTAGATGTTACGACGTTATTCTGTATCATCCAAGCCTCGATGATCTTCAAATTTAAGATGAGTTGTGATTACAAATAAATCCAGTAACAATTTAGAAACAACATATAAACACTGTTGAGACAGTGGAAGATTCATTTATTCAAAGCAGACATAATAAGGTTGCTTTTAGTGTAAACAATGTAAAAATTCACTCAGGGAATATAAAAAAAGTAGGTCAGTCATTCAGTATATTATTTGTAGCATATTTTAAAGGATATTGTGCAGCATGTAGTGTCTCTGCTTTCCTCAGACCTTTCAGAAACATAATAGACTGGTGTCTAGGTCTAGTTGTGGATGAGTGTGTGAATGAGTGTGTATGGTGTCCTATGAAGAACCAGCATCCGATCCAAAGTGTATTCCTGCCTCACGTCCAGTGTTCCGAGGATACTTTCCAGATCCATCACGACACTGATGAGAGGTTGCTAAAGATGACTGAATGAAATATTTTGAAGCATTGATGTCATAGTATAAACACCATTTATTATACTTTTATTTCACACTTCCTCATTATGTAATATATACTTTGAGTAAAACTAGATTTTATGAAACCGGTGTGTTTGTGTAAGCACGACAAACAAAAGCATCTGTCTTCAAACATTTGTATACAGCTGTTGTAAACAAAACCCTAGTTTAGGAACATCTGCTCAGTCTCTTTATTAAGACCCAGACATGCTCGGCATACCTTCTTTTGAAGGAAAGCATGTAGAATGTGATTTGGGGAAGTTTTTGTACTAGTTCAGGATTTGGTATTGATTTTTTGCAGCTATGTGTCCCAGTGGGAGTGAGTCAAATGGTTTAGTCTGTTTTAAGCCAACTTTTTAAAAGAGTACAGAACCCAAGAGAGTTTTGCTTGAGATAATTGGAAAGTTCCAACATAATTTCTTTGAAATACCAGTTAAGACTGAGACTATGGTAATTAGCATATTCCATTTAAAAAATAAAATAATGCTTCATATACATTCTACCAAAATTGGCTTTGTGCTGGAATCAGTGTTAATCGTTCACTGTTATTGTGGCGTCTCCGGTTTCCTCCCAATTCTCAAAAACATGCCGGTAGGTGGATTGGTGCTCTGCCGTCCAATGCAGGATGTATTCCTGGCTTGCTCCCAGTGTTCCCATGATGGCTTCCGGATCCCAGGATGGCTTCTGAAAATTAATGAAGGAATCTGTTGTAAGCAATTCATCACTGTAATGCAATAAGACACGAGCAAATTCAGATGGTGGAAGTGTTCACGATTAATTGGAATGCTTAAACACAGCAGTTATTTTGTTACTCCAAAGACTAGAGAGTGACACAATACCGACTTATGATACCAACCCACTGGTTCAATATTTTTATGGTCAAAAATATGTGGACTCTTGATTCCAAAACCTTCAGCATTAATATAAAGTTGGGAACACTCTTGCTGTTATAATAAATTCCACTCTTCTGGGAAAGCTTCTACTAGATTTTGGAACCTTGCTCTGGGATTTGTGTTTATTCAGCTACAAGAGCTCAAGAGTATGAGCGCTGATGTCAAACAAGATGGCCTGGTGTGAAGTTTGCGTTCCAGATGATGTGGAGTTGGGCTGATATCAGGGCTCTGTGAAGCTCTTTGGCAAGCCATGTCTTCACAGATGCATTGTCACACTAGAAAAGGTTTGTGCCTCTTAGCTCTGGTGAAGAGAAATCTTAATGCTGTAAAGACAGTATATACAATTTAATGCTTCCAATTTTGTGTCAGTAGTTTGGTAAAGACCCAAATATGGAGGTGATTGTCAAGTGTAAAAATATGATAGTGTTCATAGTGATGGAGACATGGAAAATCCATTGTGGTGTGTTTTTATATGACTTTTATATAAATATATTGTAACTTAAATTGACATTAAAATAATAATATACAGTAAGTGTGTAATACAACATGTAATGTGGGTTAATTATAATAACTGTGTATTAAAAAATTACAATAACTTCAGTTTTATGTTCATTTAGCTGCAGTTTCCTGCAAATTTTAGTGTTTCTCCTGCTCTAACACTTACTTCATAAAACACCTGACTCAGGAGTAGTTGTTAATTAGCTTAACAAGCAGGAAAAAAGCAAAGCCATTCTCCAGGAGCGGCTTGGGAACCTGTGATTAATGTTGTGTTTCTTCCTCTTTTTCTTCTTCAAAGCCACTGAAACATATTGGCATTTTTTGTGCACATAGTGTTGCAGTGCTGACTGTTTGAAAACGAGCACAAAGGGTGTTTCTTCTTAATCAGTAGCATGCATGCTGTGACAAAAACCGTATCGTGACGCAGAGCGCGTAGAAAACGTGCCACTCTTTTGCGCCCTTCCCGGTTAAAACGGTGCCAGTCCGCAGTCGGCGCGCGTGCTATTCGTCAATCGTGTCCCTAGTTGTCCCGAAAGCGTGCGCGAGAGCTTCGGACTCTAGAGGTCTCCATCCTCCGCCAGCATCCGCAGCCGCACGCTCCAGTCCAAAGCATCAGCTCGCGCACTCGGACGAAAGGACAAAACGTGTTACGAGGGAACCCGAGAGCTTGAAAGAGGCTTTTCGATTCTATCGAGCAGGACGTATGGAAGCGTCCCGGGGACGCGGCTTGGTTCCTTAAAGGCGGGAGGAAAATAAGAAGAGGAGGAGGAGGAGGGAGATGGATTCGTCTTTCACAATATCTTAGATACACTGTCCTTGGCGCGCGGGTCCTAGCTACATTTTTTGTGTGTGCATTCCCTTATCCGAAATAGTGTTGCTTAATTGTGCGGGAGATCTGGCGCGCTGTAGCGCATTGAAGTGCTTTGTTTCCAACCCTAAAGGACTTCTGTCACATCCGTCCTGTGCCGCGATGTCTGCCACATTCCAGTCTTTGTTCCTTGGTGAGTAAATTTTTCCCCCCCAAAATGCATTTTCAGAAAGTGAATTCGTCTGGAGTGTGTAATCTGTGTGGGACAAAGAGATTTCTTTCACTGCACAGAGTCTGTTCGGTTCGCCAAGTGCTGGATCTGATGGCACGTACTGTGGCATTTTACTCTCAGCACTGACTTTCTGAAGTGATGCACAGGTCGATTTTTATTTTTCGTTTGTTTCCTGTCTTGTGGTGCATCTGAAATTCACAAGTGGACATTTATTTGGATAGTGCAGTTACTGAAGTGTGACTCTTCCCCACCACACACACACACACACACACACGCATGCAGGGCGTCTCATTTAGAAATCAACTCCAGATGCGTTTGTGTGCCGAAGCCCTGAGCATGAGTTTTAATATTTAGTGTCTTTTGTTTTCGCCGGAAACAAAGACAGCACGCGTCGTCCAGCTCCTGGTTTCTGCATTTGTGCATCAGTAGAGTGACCCAGGCAGCTCGAGCTCTCTGTGCGACATAAAGTGAGATGCGGAGCCGGGATTCAGAGAACACGCAGGGCGTTGCAGAGGAAAGTGTGCGACACAGTGCGTCTCGCGCCTCAGTTCGTATCAGGGGTTTTAACGCGTGCTGTAGGGTATTTAATGTTTTGTTCTAACACGTGGCTTGGTCTGTATGTATGGGATTGCTGTATTGCAGTTCTGAAATTTACTGCAGCAAACTTTGTCCCCCTCAGTAGTGTGGCTCGTGCCTCTGAAGGCCCAGTGAAGGAGTGGCTCAAACTGCTCTCATGTCCCCGCGATTTATGACACGCACTCTATTAAAATTCCTCGCGCGTTCTCTGCGGCGCGCGAAGGTCAAACACCTCCTGGAACACCTCCCGCAAACACACACACACACACACACACACACAATCACAGAGCTGTGGCAGGATGATCATTAAAAAAACAGGGTTGGTTTATTTTGTGTCCTCAGCGATGTTTCAGGTGTAGAGATATATGTATCACCGGTTCAGCGCGCGCACCTTGAGAACAGAGTAAGGAGGGGTGTTGATGTGTGAAGTTGTTGCGGGACAGGAAATGCACGCGTGCCAGTTCCGTTAGGGCACTCGGGAGCACAAACATAGACTTAATCTTACCTTGAATAATAATTTAAGGTCCACATTTGGACAGAATTGGACCGATTTAGTTTAAAGACTGATTAAAAACTACACCATCTGCACTTTCCCATGGAAAGATAATTACTTAAGGTTTAAAGCATGTGCCACCTCATAGCATCACCCTTTGATACTTTAATTCATAAAGTGTAGAGTTAAAAGTATTTTTTCTTTATTCACAAGGCAAAGTAAAAGAAAAATAAACAATGCTCCAGCCCACAATCAAGACTATAAAATATAGTCTAAATACAGTCTACTACCTGTTTCTAAGCATGTATTGTGGAAATATTTTTACAACAATTTATGTATTGATGTGGCAAAATATGGGCAGATACCTTGAGCATACACCTTTTGTCCGTTTATTATGCATCTTATGCATTAGTACCTTTAAAGCCTTTCCACAGATGTCCAATTATGTATTGCAAATCATTGAAAGGTATCCACATTTCCAAGTGAAAGACACACTTTATAGGTACATAGAAAAGGTTTAGTTTACAAGTTAGTGCCGTAGTACATTTTAGTGCCCCTTTTTCAGTACATATTATTAAACCTGTGTTCTGAGATACAGAACCCAGCTTCAGTTTACTGTATTGTGCTGTGTTTTTAAAGCAGTGCTGTAAAAATCTTGTTTCCTGTTCTGAACTTACTGAACTGAGTGAGTGAGTGAGTGAAAGAAGATACACTGAAATACACTATATTACCAAAAGTTTTGGGACATCTGCTTTACATGCACATGAATGTGATATGGAGTTGGCCTGCCCTTTGCAGCTATAATAGCTTCAACTCTTCTGGGAAGTCTTTCCACAAAGTTTAGGTGTGTGTTTTATACCATTCCTCTAAAAGTGAATTTGTGAGGATCTTGGACAAGAAGGTCTGGCTCACAGTCTCCACTCTAATTCATCCCAAAGATGTTCTATCAGGTTGAGGTGAGGACTCTGTGCAGGCCAGTCAAGTTCCTCCACACCAAACTCTCTCATCCATGTCTTTATGGACCTTGCTTTGTGCACTGGTCTGCAGTCATGTTGGAACAGGAAGGGGTCATCCCCAAACTGTTCCCACAAAGTTGGGAGCATGAAATTGTCCAAAATGTCTTGGTATGAAGCTGAAGCATTAAGAGTTCCTTGCACTGGAACTAAGGGGGCCGAGATCAACCCCTGAAAAACAACACCTGAATTCAATGATTTGGAGGGGTGTACCCAATACTAGTGTAATAGCAATATAGTGTAAAAATCTGGGAAGACAATTAAGAATAAAGTATTCTCCTATGTAATGAATCAAATTTGTGGTGCTGATTTCTGCCATTTCTAAATTATTTGATTAAAATGTCATTCATTCAATGGCTTTAATTTAGTACAGTTCATGAATCATGAATCAAGGAGAAAATGAGGAAAGGTGGATGAAAAGTAGATTTTTTGCTAATCTATACCAGAGTGCAGTGATGAATTCCTAGCAAATCTGAACGTGATGATGAATGAGAGTCTCGTCCTTTCAGAGAGGATGCCTGACTGCGAGTGAGCAACGCTAAATGACTGTCTAGCAGATTGTAATTCACTTCTCAGCACTGTAATGGACCAGTAATGAAACGCTTTTTTTTTGTGGCCAAAAGGTCACACCAGCTCTTCAGTCCTAGAGAAGTGAGTGGTAATGAACTTATGCACATATGTACATGTACGCCTGTGGAAACTGATAGACTTGGGACTAGCAGTACAACACTACTAGTGTTGTTTGATGGAGGATGACGGCTGGATCTCGTATCGGCGCACAGCTACAAACCGGTTGAAGAAATGCAGATTCGGGTTCTGCGCTATATTTAGCCGATATCCTGCGGCAGAAAGCAGATCTCAGAAACCCAGAGATGACAGGACATTGCGCACCCAGAGGTTATGAAGTGACATCCTGATGCTTTTGTCCCTGAATCACTGGGATATGCAGAGACGTACACATAGATATTCAAAGGGCGATCTGTCATTCACGTTTAATCAAGACATTTGAGATGGGACACATCGAATGTTCTGATATTACTTTTATTGTGTAGGTTGTGTCATACTGCGCAAGGACAAAGACAAGGTCTATCTATCCACCCATTTATAGGGCATGTGGTATATTACATAATCCCGTGTCCTATGTAGAAATTCAAGGCGTACATACCTGTTGAAATGTACCTTCATATCTCGTACATGTACATACTCACGTTTTTTTCTCTATACGTGCTGTCCTAAGTTGGCTTCCACATCTGGCTGCAAAGCGGCTCTGACATTCCTGAGGTTTTCCATGAGGTCCGTGTTGGGATCGAGCAAACACAGGCATTGTGAGTCTAGGATTCAGTGTTTCTCTACGCTGCACAGACTGCATCCTGCTTCATGGTTTCTTGCTGCTAATTTACATTTACCTTTATCCAGAGTGACTTACAATTTATTTCATTTTATACAACTGGGCATTAAGGGCATTGCTCAGGGGCCCAGCAGTGCAGTTTGGTGGACCTGGGATTCAAACTCTCAACCCCTCGGCATCTTTGGCTATTTCTATGACGTCTGCTTCGATTTGGTTATCAGAAGGCTTGCTTTTTCATGAAGCCTTCACTTGACTGGCTAAACCCAACATGTTCAGCTCCGTTGAACTTTTGTAGCCGAGTTTCACTGCGCTGTAACCATCATGCACAGACACAATGGGAATCCGGAAGGCTAAAAATGTCTGACTGTCCATAAATAACTCATTATTAATGTCCAGTCTTTGTTTGTAAGCCTTTTGGATGAGGCTAAAATCTGATATTGGTGGTTCTGTAGTGCTTGGTTTTTGGAAGTTTGTGTAACAGCGTATACAAGATAAGACAAATAAGATAAAATAAGATAAGCTACCATTTCCAGAGACTGCTTCAGATTACACAAGAGAAATGAATATAAATGAAATATTCTCTGTATACAAAAATACAAAAAAGGCCATAATAATAAGGCAATAATAAGGCAATAATATAATATGGCACATGGTATTGTATTGATGTACATATTGTGAATATTGTGAATTAGGGTACAAATTCATTGTATTTATACTGTATATTGGAAAGACAGGGCAGCTTTAAACCATTCTATCCCATTTGTACCATTTTGTCCTTCATCGAACACCACACAAACACAACTTTCCACTGAAATGTATAGCATGTAGATTTGCAAGCGGATACGCGGCGTAGGTGTCCTGACAGACTGAACATCAGCAAGGTTACTGATATGACTGATAAATCTCATCTTTTTCTACATCTCAGCACTGCGACAGGAAGAACACTTTGTATCAGTCACTCTCACTGACAGACAGTCTCTTTGTGACTGGTATTGTTGTGATGGGCAGGTTGTGTGAAGCTCTAATTAACCAGGTGCTGTGCTTTTATTCTTCTTTTTCGGTAGAACCGAGCTGTATGTCGTCCTGAATCGTTGATTTACACTGACAAGGACTTTAAATGCTATGCTGAAATCCACCGTGTTTAAAAATATAGCAGATTTCTGTGACACAGCTAGGATACAATGTTAAAATCAGTATTTGGAAATAATCATTTGGCACGGATGTGGTTTCATAGCGATGGAGAATATTCCATTGGAGAGGTTTCAATAATACATATGTTTTCACCATGTTGTGTATCTCTATTAAGGGAAAATGTCAGCAGTGAGAAGATGTAGTACGAGTGTATTTACAAAACCAGAGATCTATGATGTCAGAATGAAGAGCGTTCAAGTATATGGAGTATGTTTCAGCTATATAGACATTTAAAGGCAAGTATTTATTCCATAATGTATTCCTCCATGTTTATTTTAGCCATTAAATAAAGCTTAATAAAGTGTAATTATCCCTTGACTAAAATTAGTCCTTATTATTAGCACCAAGAACCCGAATCCTTTGTTGTGTACAGTGGAAAATGAATATAGTGTGCTGTGAATGACTAAGAAATGCCAAAGGGATCCAAAGTAAACTAGAGGCAGCTTTTGAGTTGCATTCAAAGCTATAAATCTGAGGCGTTTTTAGACCCAGCTGGCTAAATTACTCCCAGATTACTCTGTAGCTGACGAACAGGAACTGCCCATTTTCCTTCACGGTTAACCTCTGGCAGATGCTTGTGAATGGTTCATGTTTGCGCTAACTCCGAGCAGATGTGTCACTCAACGTAGCTCTGAACCTAGCTTTCTTTCAGAAGTTTTTGTTCATGCATGGAACGCTCCACTCCACCCCTGGTGAAACACACATTTCCAGTTTTATAAAGCAGCATCCGTGATTGCCAGACCCTGCAGGGTTAGGTAATCGCCTCTGTTATGCCCATCTGCGTTCAAAAGCAAAGTGGAATTCTGCATTATTTGCCATGGTAAATAACCATGAAAGTCAATGGGGCAAAAACAATTGCTGAGTCTTTTTTTTCTTCTTAATAGAGTCTGGTTCCTGGAAATCTCTAACACGCTGCCCGAAGCTTTCAGAGAGTATAAACACTTTGATGAGGGTCTTCACAGAAGTGCTGAGATTTATACAAAGGCAAACAATGACCAAATGTGGCGTGCATCAACGGCAGGCTAATCACAGTCTGGGTTTATCATGAGATATTCCAGCCAGTGATCAAGCACAAATAAGTGAAACATGTTGAATACCGATAGAGAAAGCCTCTATTCTAGTGCCTCGTGGTAATATTTCGCATCAAACTGCTAATGTTGCTAATAACAAATGAATGCTGGTAAGAGGCCAGGTAGCAGGATGTTTACGCGGCTATGCTAACACCTCTTATTCCAGTTGACTGGGTAAGCTTTTTGGATGAAAGAGGATCTCTTGTATCTTTAGGAATGTGTTTTTTGAGTAAGTGTGTCTATCCTTGAGAGCACTGATGCTGTGTATGAAAGCACAGGAGATTTACAGAATTGACTTCTCGTGTGTGTGTGTAGGTGTGTGGGGGGACTACTGAAGGGGGTGTGGCTTATGTACTTCAGTCTCAATAAAGTAGGCATGCCCTTTCTTTCATTTCCACTGAGGTGTGTCTTTTGTGCTTTATTTCCAGTGAAAATGTGTCCTTTTTGCCTCAGTTCCAGTTTCTTGCATTTCTAATGAATAAGGTGTGGTTTTAGGGCCACAGTTACACTGAAAGGAGATGTGGCCTTTCTTTCATTTCCTGCAAACGGGGTGTGGCTTTTGTTCCTCAAACCCAATGAATAAGATGAGGTCTATGTGCCTCAGTCCCAGTAAAGGAGTTGTGGCCTATCTTTCTTTACCAGTGAAGGAGGTGTAGCCATTGTTCCTCAGTCCCAGTAAAGTAGGTGTGGCCTTTCTTTCATTTCCAGCGAACAGGGCATGGCCTCTGTGCCTCAAACCCAGTAAAAGAGCTCTGGCCATTCTTTTATTTCTGCTGAAGGGGGTGTGGCCTTTGTGCCACAGTTTCAGTGAAGGAGGTGTGGCCCTTGTGTCACAGTCCCAGTGAAGAAGGTGTGGCATGTGTAATTGTCCCAGTGAAGGAGGTGTGGCCTTTGTGCCACAGTCCCAGTGAAGAAGGTGTGGCATGTGTAATTGTCCCAGTGAAGGAGGTGTGGCCTTTGTGCCACAGTCCCAGTGAAGGAGGTGTGGCCTTTGTATAAGCCTGCACTATATATGGTATTTAAACCATTTATTTATTTTGTTATTATCTAATTACATATGTCATAATGTACAGTCTTCCATAAGTATTATCATAGTTCTTAAAAAATATAACAGGGTCTGTCATTATAGTCTCTTTCACTCCAGCTGCATCTTAGTGAATTTTTGGCTCCTTCAGTATAAGTATTTTTCATAGATTTGATTGTTGCTCACGCATCGAGGACAGATACACCCCCGGTGCTGTGTGCCCCAGGGAGCATGCTGACTTGTTAGCAAGCCAGTGTCGGGTTAGAAACTGGCAGACAGGGAAATGGGGAGGAGGCTGGCGTTCTTGTCTATTTACAGCCCAAGAAGCTTTGATCTACACTCCCTGTTTGGGAATCAGAAAGGGTTCTCTGAGAAGGTGCAGTGATCTACTTGCACAGAATGGAAATAAAAGAGAATAAATAGACTGGAAAGGGATGATGAGGAAATAAGACACTGCTGGTGGTTTAACAATGAAATGCAAAGAACAAATTGTTCTTTGCAGTTCATGGATAGATTTCAACAGGGATGTTCAACTGGTGGACCGCGGAGCATATGTGGGCGCGGTAAAGTATTTCACTGAGCATCAGAAAAGTACTTTATATTTGAAATAATGATGAAAGCTCAGTTAGTTTTTAACCTTGCAGTTTCTGGAACAGAGCCTCTATTGTGGTTTATCCCATTGCATGCGTTTATGCTAATTATTTTTTGGCAGGTCATTGAATCAAAGACTAGCTACAGGGCTACATTAGTAGCTTTTCAGATTTCAATTGGACACATTAGAAAATCCTGCAGGAATAACCTGAGATTTCATTTTCATGGCTGGCTTAGAGAGAGAGAGAGAGAGAGAGAGAGAGTAGTGCGTGAGGGCTTACAGAATGCTGCAATGTCTGATGAGAAGTTCTGCTTTACCATGCACCTCTCAGTGCAATCTGTCACTAGATGATGGATTATCACCGTAATCGCACCTTCTTGCAGCAGGCGTCCTTACTGAGGGTGACTCGGAGCACATCGCTCACTCAGTAGCCTCTTTATTCAGCAGGGTTTCGCTCAGGTACAGCATAAAGCTCTTTCAGAGTGGAGACATCATCACTCTCTGAATTCACACTGAGGACATTTCTGTTGCACATTCACCAGGACGCATTCTCACATTTCTCATATGCAAGGAACTCCATAATCAGAAACAGATGTTTCAGTTGTGGTCATTCGTCGATTTCCTAGGTGAGTGACTCGAAGCTAGATAAAACAACAATACTCGTTGTGCTTCGGGATTCAGACATCGAACACACTGCGTTTCTTTTTACATCAGAACGTCTGGGATTAATCAGAGCAAACCTGAATGAGTGTTTGTTTTGTCCAGGATCTACAGATCGAATAATTAGCCCCGAACATGCTGAATTGATTACCAATAGACCAATAGGCAGGTTGAATATCATTTCTGAAACTTGTGACTTGGATAGCCTAAAGATCTCATGCTCACAAACAGTTTTATGTTGTGAACTCTCCAAGAATCTCACTTGGATACTCTGGAGTCACTGCTAGAATCATAACGATTGCCCTGAGCTCATTCCAGGACTCTTGATTCACAATATACTCAGAGTATATATCACCCAGACAAGGCCGATTTCTCTGGTTCCTCTCATGGCTCCTCCGTCATGACATCACTGGTTTGTCGATCAGTATAGATTTCTGTAAAGCTGTTTTGTCCATCACTCAAGTCCAATTGGAAATGTGATGAATTCTGCTCCAGATGTCTGCCTTTTCTTGTTGTTGTTTTTCTTTCTGCTTCAAACAGGAGGTAAATGATCTGTATTGGTCCACTTAGATTTGCAGTGTCCTTTGTGTCTCAGTCACTGAAAGAGGTGTGACCTTTCTGCTTTATTTCTAGTAAAGTAGGTGTGGCCTTTCTTTCATTTGAGGTGAATGAGGCATGGCCTCTGTGCCTCAGTCACAGTAAAGGGGGTATGGCCTTTGTTTCAGAGTCACAGAAAAGTAGGTGTGGCCTTTCTTTCATTTGAGGTGAATGAGGCATGGCCTCTGTGCCTCAGTCACAGTAAAGGGGGTGTGGCCTTTGTTTCAGAGTCACAGAAAAGTAGGTGTGGCCTTTCTTTCATTTGAGGTGAATGAGGCATGGCCTCTGTGCCTCAGTCACAGTAAAGGGGGTATGGCCTTTGTTTCAGAGTCACAGAAAAGTAGGTGTGGCCTTTCTTTCATTTGAGGTGAATGAGGCATGGCCTCTGTGCCTCAGTCACAGTAAAGGGGGTGTGGCCTTTGTTCCAGAGTCACAGTGAAGTAGGTATGGCTTTTCTTTAATTTCAGGAAAATGACGCATGGCCTCTGTGCCTCAGTCACAGTAAAGGAGGTGTGGCCTGTGTTCCAGAGTCACAGTGAAGTAGGTATGGTTTTTCTTTCATTTCAGGAATATGAGGCATGGCCTCTATGCCTCAGTCACAGTAAAGGAGGTGTGGTCTGTGTGAAATGATGAGGTCATGTTCTCTTTAGAGTCTGGTTCCTCTCAGGGTTCCTCCCTCAGGTCATCAATGGCTTGTTGATCAGTATAGATTTCTGTAAAGCTGTTTTGTCTACAAATCCAATTGGAAATGAGTTGAATTCTGCTCCAGCTGCCTGTCCCAATTCCACCCTAAACAGGAGGGAAATGTTCCGTATCGGTCCACTTAGACACCTGCTGCACCTTTCCATCTGCAACAGGCTATTAACTCCACTTGCAGGACACTCCACCGGGTGTGTTTTACCCTGCATGTTGGACTGTTTGCATTGCTTTGGGCTACAAAGCTCCTCATTTCAGAGAGAGAAATACGCCAATGTCTTTTTCTGTCTGCTTTCTGCCTTTTAATCATTCTCTCCTCTGCTGGCTTCGATCCCCTGTCTTTCTTCCTAAAAACTGATGTTGCCATGCTAAGACCACATGCTACACTCAGACCAGTTAGCATTCAGCACTCAGAACAGTTTTTAAAACTGATAATTATGTAAGGAATGAAAGACTTGTGTATAAAGGGTGTGTCATTAGAAGAAAATAATCAGCAACAGGGTGGTATGGAAGTGAGCTGTGGCCTGACGAGAAGCAGAGTTACTCTTATCATCTAGATGTTGACTATATTTCAATTACAGCTTGTCCGAAAGCCTTTGAATCCCTTCCGCAATAAAAATTCCTGAATTATTATAGAATGCATATATAATTTAATGATGTAATAATTAATTAATGCCATGGAGCAATGCGAAGCAAGTCCCTTAGTCCCTTGTTCTCTGGGTTTAAGCAGCAGTCATTCCCTCACTAATCTCTCTTTTATTTCTCTACTGATGGACAAAGGCAAAAAATACAGAGCATTGCTGTGGTGAGTGTTTCTAAGCATTGACACTGGAGACTCCTAGAAATGCTAAATAAATGTTTCTCTGCACTGCATACCCTATGTAATGTATCTATGCATTATTAGTGATGTAACATACAAATCCATGTGAATTAGATGTTAATACAGAAAAAATATCCTATTAGAACGATAGAAACCTGTGATTTGCTTTGCTGGGTAAGAGGTAGGTTTACCTCTAGGCTATTCTCTGTTCTGGAACCAAGGTGGTGGAATAAACTTAGATGTCCCCCTAGATGTCCGTACAGCAGAGTCACTGACTGTCTTCAAACAACGGATGAAGACCTACTTCTTATTTTCCCGATTTCTTTTATGTATTGTGGTATGTATTTAAAAAAATCTTTCCAACACAGTTTTTAGACTGATGGTATACTAAGTCTGTGACTTATTGAACCAGTGTTAATGTATTCATTGACAGAGACTTCAAAGCACTTTTGTACATCGCTTTGGATAAGAGCATCTGCCAAATAAAAGAAATGTAAATTTAAAGCCAGATATACTGTTTACTGCTGTTAAAATAAATAAATAAATAAATATAAAAATATAAAAATAAATAAAATAAATAAAATAAATAAAACAATAATAATAATAATAATAAAAATAATAAACACCTTCACAACAACCAAATTTTAGAATATTTTTTATATGTTTTGATCACTGTTTGCTAAATTAAGGATACTGACACTAAAATCTTTGCTAACTGCCACATTGCTCACGCTAAGCATTTAAAGGCAACTCGCCCCACCGACAAGTGGCTTAATTATCAACTCCAGTGATGCATGTTTTTTTTTTGCACACAAGAGTCTAAAAAATAGTTTTCGAGCATCGCTGATCGATTGCCAGCCTGCCTTCAATTAACGCCGCTAACACGGCTGATTACACCGATCTGCAGCACACCGGCTTAACACAGTGCTTCAACCTTTAAACCTGCCGGCCTCCACACACTCTCGCTGGAAGAAGTTTGTTTGCTTAGAAGATTACGGCTCTCAGTCAGGTGCTTTAGCCATCATAGTACCGTGAGCAATGCTCTAATGACAACCGCTTCTCTCTTTCACCTTCCTCTAATTTTTCCCCTTCTCTGCTCTCTGGAAACAGTCCCACAACAGATGGTGCCTCACGGTTTTTTTCTGTTGTTTTTTCTTAACAAGTTGTTAAGATCGAGACTTTATGCCACCATGCAGATATGCATTTTTTGCGGTTTAATGTATCATCCATGTCACTGCTTTCAATATACATATATGTTTGTGTCTTTTTGTAAAGAAAAAAGAGAAAAAACAATGTGGGAGCAGAAATGTGTAAGCTCCTGATATGGCTGGTGTGTCTCAAAAAAAAAAAAAAAAAGGCTTGAGCTCTTTTCTGTTGTTGTCATGCATGACTGAAACACAAATGCTCCAGCCTCAAGTCCTGGGAGACAAACTCTGTGTTGTAAAGCTGCAGATTTATTTGCTTTAGCGATAAGCACATCCCTGTTTTGTTCCGCAGTAGCCTCGCAGTAGATCTTGTTAGCGTTATCTCCGTAAACCAACCTGGAAACTTCTCTACAAAGCCTGCTGACTAGAAAAATATGTTTTGCTGTTTTACATATTCACAACTTAATGGTACGTTCAGATTTAAAGCCAGAACTGCTTAGGCTCTGTTCTAATAAGAAATGATTAGCATGCCATGCTTAACGTAATCCCGTATTTCAGAAACACGGCACATGAAATTAGATCAGGACACGTAATTTCTCTCTGACTGTCATTTTGAAAAGAGGGGAGAGATTTCCAGAGTCCACGCTTGGCATGATTTGCTGGCAATGCTCCTGGGGTTGAAATAGAAGAAATGTGCTACATCTGCAAAATGTCGCTTTCAGAATAATTAAAGAGTGAATTATTTCAAATATTTCAGCGTACTCTAAAGATCCCAGGAGCATTCTCACTGCCAAGGATCATTGTTATTTCATCTGACGTTTACTGTTCATGTGTTAAATATTTGTGCCTTCCATTACCAGTATAACATGAGCCTAGTCTCAGAGGCAGTAAAGCTACGCTGCTGCCAGGCTATGGGGGGAATGGGGCAGTGAAAAAGGAGTAGGTTAGTGATGGAGCAGGTTATTGATGCTTTCCTGACATTCCTGATCAAAGCTATGTGCTAAAGAGGCTTTAGCGTACAGGGCCGAGCAGAGAGATGCTAGTATTACTGCCAATAATTGTTGTTTGTCCTTAACTTCCCCCTGTTCACGATCACCACAAATTGTCCGATCCACACTGGTTTTGATTTTAGCACAGGTTTTGCACCGGATGCTCTTCCTGACGCAACCCTCCCATTATATTATTTTATCCGGGCTTGTGAATGGCACTGAGAGTTAACCCCTCACTGGCTGGGTTGGTTCCCTGCCCAGGAATCGAGCCAGGGCCATGCTGGTGAGATCGCTGTACCACCAGGGAAGCAATGAAACTATTAATAAGACTACTATAAATATTATTAAAATATTTATTAACATAGTACATTTATTACAATTATTAATCAGTATTCATCATTTTGTTTTTAATATTTATTAAAGCAAATTTGGAAGCAACTTTCATACATCTATTCAGCTCAAAGTGCTTTAAAAGAAATTCTAAATAAAGAAAAAAAAATGTAATAAAAATTCTAATAATGAAAACTTGCAGAAATGATGTCATTGTGATAAACAGCAGTAACAAATTGAAAAGTAGGGAACTGTATCTCTAAAAAAAATTAAAATTAAATATTTAGGAAATTTAAAATATAAAAATTCAATAATTACCCTTAAAATGCCCCCCACCCCCTTTTTTTTTTGCAAATCTCATGTGGAGCAGGTTCGTGACCACGCCTACTTTTGTCCTCACACAAGCCACGCTAGCTTCATGCAGGAGCCTGCTCACTGAGCCTCATTCAGCTGCACTCCTCTGGCTAATCGAATGAAGCTCATCAGGCAAGGCTTCCTTTTCATTACAGCTCTGATCTACAGTAGGTGTCTTATAGTCAGTATGTAATAAGTGCCATAATGTCATTTGCAGCTTGATTCATTTTACTGAAATTACTATCTTATTTTTGTTACACAATTTCTGTATCATTTACGAACATGAACTACTCCAGTACTTCGAGGATTATATCAGCATAACCCTGGGAAATTTGGATCTGGAGCCTCCCATTTTTCAAAATGACCAGATATTCTAAAGATTTGGGCCAAGACAATACACATTCAGACAAATCCCTCTTCGACTCACGTGCATAGAACATGAATCGAGATTACATAGAAAGTCATTATGTATGCGTCTTCACTAGTAGGAGTTCCTCTCTACTGAGAGAGCATTGACCAATTACAGAGGTGTCTCATTTTATTTAACAAAGCTAAAATAAGTTACATTGCATGTTGCATGGAGGTAACACGGTACCTACCATAGTGACAGTCAGTGACTTGGCTGTATGGACACCTAGAGGAAGTTCATTCCACCACCTCGGTGCCAGAACAGAGAAGAGACTTGACTCTTACCCTGAGAGATGGTGGGACCAGTCAAGCAGTGCTAGTAGATCTGAGACAGTGAGGTGAGGAGAGTTGATTGTTCATGGTTACCAGCTGTGCCCGAAGGTGGTGGAGCAGGAAGTCTTGTAGCCTTGCAGCTCTGTTTTTGACCCAGAGCTACAGTTACTGAGCTCAGAGTTTTGTATGTTCTGCACTTGTTCATGTGGGTTTCCGCCAGGTTCTCTGGTTTCCATTCCTTCTGAAAATATGTCAGTAGGTGGACATGTGCTGAATTGCACTAAATGTGAATATGGTGTCCAGTGGGATGGTATTTCCAGGGTGTGTTCCCGCATGACACCCAGTGTTCCTGGTATAGTCTCTGGATCTAGGGTGACCCAGGCCAGGACGAAACACTCATCATCATCGTCATGAACATCATCATCATCATAATCATCCATCATCGTATCTTGTTGACCCTGAAGTGATGGAAATGCCCTGGAGGCTTGTCGAAGGCAAGATCTCATTTCCTACACTTTCTGAGCTTCACAGCGTAGATTCAATTTGAAATCATTTAACATTTCAGTTGCCTTCCATGGACTTGTGTATTTTCCAATCCTCGAGTATCTGACCCAGTAAAGTGGATTGGAAGCTGGATTCAGCTCGGAGTATTTACTACACACTGTCTATTATTTATTCATGCCACAGCCAGACCTTGGCATGCTTCAGAGAGCGGCTTTACCTACAGCTCTCATTCACACCCCAGAAGAAAAAAAAAGGCCTCCTTGTACAGGAAAGCGATTTCACATTTTTCTCGCCTCCCTGAATGCTTGTTTTTTTGTCTGATAAACAAACCGAATGTGAGCGTAACGAAGAGCGAGTGCTGTGTAACTCTGATCCCTTCTAGGCGGGAACAATTCATGTTTCGACGTTGATTGTTTACACTGCAAGCAAAGTTCGGAGATGAGACTATAAAACAGGTCCTCGGGCCCAATTAAATTAGACGGACATCAATTACGGCACCTCGTATGCCGACGGCCGGCTCGCAGCGGTGTCATCCCGAGGACGAGAAGCACACGAGGGTGGCAGGCTAATGCGTTTAAGGCAGGCGCAATTAAAAAGAGCGAGCTTCCCGATAACGACAGGCTTAGAGTTGCTCAGAAGGGATTAGAGAGCCGAGCTGCCTGTCTCAGAATGCTGCGGCTTATCTTCCTGCTCTCGTCTGCGAGCTAATGAACGGACAACTTGGCATTCTGGGCAAGCAGGGGCCTCGTTAACTACAGGCACACAGGTAAGGATGATGGGCGGAACAGCATATCCAGAGATCTGTCAGAAGACTTGTGTGCGTTGGGTGTGTGTATGGGGGGTGAATATGTGTATCATATGTTTCATCATAGGCGTGTGTTTAGTTTTACTGAATGACATCAACAAAAATAATCAAATCACTATATATACACACTAATTATATACATTCAATCAGATCGATTCTGAATTTCAGGAGAATCTCTATTAGAAGACACTTTATTTTCACATTTTTTATCATCCAAAACAATGTTTTCCAATAATGTCTTTCTATAAGTGGTGCTTAAAAGCAATACATCTACATTTGTACATGCAAATACATTTGGAATAGCCTCGGTTTGTACAGTGTGTGCCTATGGTAAACAATTTCTAAGCAATAATTTTAACTTTTATTATTATTATTTATAAGTTAAAAAAAATGAAAATAAATTTTTGCAAATTATTTAATAAAATTTAACCTTTTCATAATTACTAGGAAAATTCAAAACCTAGATATAATATATTATTATAATATTATGTGCTTGGATTGTAATATATATTAAAAAATATACCACATCCTGGTCTAAAGTGGATATGGTGAAATGTTATTTATTTAATAATTATAATAATAATAATAATAATAATAATAACAATAATAATAATATAAATTTTTATATGTTTTATATTTTATAAATTATTATTTAAGGTTTTTTATGGAAGAAGTCTCCAAGTATCAGCATTTTGAAACAGAGATAAACCTGGAACCTTTTTTTGCCACTGAAAACCTTTGAAGACTTTATGGTTTCTTGAAAAGCTGCATTTTTTTTGTCTTAATATGTTTAAAAAGAAAAATAGAGGCTGCTGAGTGAGTAAATAGGTGTTTATAATGATAACAGGAAGTACATTGTTTCACGGATGTTCCCCAACATTAACAGAGGATAAAATATAAAATACCTTGCTTTAATTCATAAAAAATTCAATCTTTACCCTTTTCACTGTCAGTGTTTGTCTCAGTAGGAAAACTGAACAAATCCATTTGTTACACTGAAAAGCTCAGAGTTATTAGTCTCTGTCTTTGTCTCCTCCCGGATGCCCTCAATGCCCCAGACAATGATATATACCACTTCTCGGTTTACGTGATCTGGATCAATACCCAAAATTCCGCTCTGCTGTGTACAACGATAGGAGCAGGCCTCGGACAGGAGTGTTTCCTTTTCCAGGTCACCTGGAGGGCATGGTGACGGGATACTGAAAAAAAGCACCTTTGTTAGCTACAGCTGTGAGCGTATCCGTCATGGTCAAGCCAGAACAAGAGTGAAGTGACTTAAAGTGTGTGTGTGATTTCAATTGGAAAGATTCAGATCCCTTTGAAAAGCTATGTATACAGATCTAGCCTTAAAGTAGCGTAGCAGGGTTTTTTAAGACAAGGACAATCCACACTGACCTCTTTCTCTTTGCTCGATCAAGTGTATCGAGCGTCCAGCACGAGTCCATGTGTGCCGTTTCTGTCCTTTAGAGTTTCATCTGCCTAATGAGGGCTAATTTTCCGCCTGTTTCAGAAGATCCAACAACACTAGAGGAGACTGATGAAGCAAGTCGATAACACGAAAGCAGCATATGATGAAACGAAGAGAAATCAATCTTGAATTTTCTGCTTGATTTTTTTCCCGGTGCTTGAGATATCGCAGAAAAGATGCAGGTTTGCCCTCTGCTAGCTTTTAACACGTTTTATACTCTGTACACTGCATTGAGTAGCCTTATATTATTTACTTATACTAGTTAAAGTTACATAGCCTTTATTTGTCACATGTACATTACTACACAGCGAAATTCACATATCCCATCCTTGGTGTTTGGGGTCAGAGAGCAGGGTTAGACATGATGTAGCGCCCCTGGAGCTTTGGGGGTGAAGGGGGTGGTTGGGGGCCTTGTTGAAGGGCCCACATGTTAGCAGCTTAGCAGTGCTGAGGCTTTAACCCCAATATTTTGATCAATAACCCAGAGCCTTAACCACTTGAGCTACAACCACCCCAAATTCATTTAACAAAGGTGGGGTAGGAGGGGAACTCTGATAGATCTATATGTTACAGTGAAACTTCACAATTTATTAGAAAAAATTTTAGTCCTCAGTAGCACAATGGCACAAATTAGATCTTGCGAAAACCAAAATGGTGGACATGAAAATTGCCTTTCACTGTTCCGATAAATTCTTATCTTGAGCACAGCCAATGAGATATCATCATCATCATCATCATCATCATCATCCTTGCACTTGAAGTAACTGTTGGAGTTCAATCTTGACCACTGCTAACTCTTTACCCCTGTTTTTCTCCCCTCAGATATGTATTTTCTTCATTTCTCCTTCCAGTCCTTTCCCCCACACTCTGTCACCCACTATCGATTCCACTCACAGCAATAGGGAGCCGGAGAGAAAGTGTTTAACGTGTCCTGTCCAACAGGCGAGCGTTTTGATTTATCGTGCAGCGCATTATCATTTAAATGCATAAGCACGCATGCAGCTTGTGGAAAGTGTATCCTGGAACGCAAAGCCTACATGCTGGGGTTTTTTTCTGCCTGAGCCTTTACTTGGTTTTCCACAGGCTGGAGTTTGTCCTAAGTAATTTCAGAGATCGTTCATATCAGCTTGCTATTGTCTGCCATATTGCTAGCTGATTGGTCATAAGAAAATCTCATTACAGGGATTCTTTTGTGCCATTGTGCGGTTTCGTGAGAAGGGTAAAAATAAATGAGGTTTACAGGAGATTTATGCTTTTATAGGGTCTCAGAACTGGACTGCTCTTGCTGTAAGGGTTGCCAACTATCACATATTCACACCAAAGTCTGATATGTTGCAGTCATACGATGGAATGTGAGATGGTTTAGTATCATAGCAAGAAATTTAACAAATGACTTAGTATTAGAAAAATTCCAAAAGTAAATTTTATAAATTCAAGAAAAGAAAAATGAGTATTTAATACATTTCTAAGACACTGGTTCCTAATATTATGATAATAAACATACTATTAAATGCATTAATAGGAAACTTTTACTAGGAGTCATTTATTTAATTAGTGACAGTGACTTATTCTTTATTGTAGTAGTAAGAAAGTCAACATTAATTAGTACAGGAGTAGGAAATGAGGAAATTGTTTACTATAGTAATAAACAAATGCATATATTAATTAGAGAATTTGATATTTTACATATACTTTAGTACAGACTTGACCTAATATTTCCAACATTCTTGTCTTCAGACACCATTTCAGTGAAGACGTGAGTCAGTGGGTGATGATGCTCAGTGTTCCATAGTTGACGCTAGGACATTGGTGCGTCAGAGACGTCATGCCTTTCCTTAGTGTCTTGCTTTGTGTTTTTCTGCCCCGAACCCTGACCATGTCCACTGCAGGAGTGTATATATTAACCTTGTTCTGGATGAAGGATGGGGACATGAGCGCTGGTGTGGAAATTGTGCCCCTCCCTATTTAATGCAACAAATGTGTGAGTCAGCAAGACCCGGGCCAATCAATCTGTTTACTGTGGCAGAGAGGAGCAGAGTTGAGAGGGAGGAGAAATGATTGATTCATAGCCAACCTTGTCCTTTGTGCAAGTTTGTGCTTGTGTAGAGAAAAAAGAAAACGGGTTGTGTTTTCATCAGACAGCAGGAGTGTGTACAGTATCAGTGTGTGTGTGTGTGTGTGTGTGTGTGTGTGTGGTGTTTTTTGGATATCTACTGAATGTGAAAATGTTTCTGTTCTCTGGTATGCAGTGGAAGTCAGAGTGTGTATTTGCAAAGGCTCTTATGAGCACATCAAGGGACGGTCGAGATCCAGCCTGTGTTAGCTTATGAATATATTCGACCCGTGCTGTTCGGAGGAAGAAGAAATAATCTGTAGACTTCAAATCTCTTTTCATGGGTAAAATGAACTCTTTTGATTCGTTTGCTTGGCTTTGATGTTAAATTGCACATGATTAGAAAAAGCAATAACACTTACTGTGGGATGTGGCGTAGGAATGAAAACATCATCATCATCATCATCATCATTACTGCAGTGTCTTAAATGGGAAGAAATCCTGCTGTGGAAATAAAAGATAAAAACAAACCCTAGGCATTGAGAAATAGCCTGAGCATGGACAACACTGAAGTAGTGCTAAATAAATTGATTAACAATTATATAAATAACTAGTTTCGTGAACACTACATGTTATCATGGGTTTTTTTCCAGCTTTAGTCGACATATCCAGAACTGTGTTTTCTCCCTCTGTTTGTGATATGTGTCGCACAGTGTTGCAGATTTTAGTGGCTTTGAATCGAACCCGTGTGTGTGTGTGTGTGTTTATTCTTCTGATTGGGATTTGTTTGTACAGGTGAAAACACAGCATCGCTCTGGGATGAGAACCGAACCATCTGGATTGAGGTGCTGGAGCAAAGTGCTCTAGCTCCAAGACAGTTCTTCGAGGTTTTGTAAATTCTCTCAAAATTGACACAACAACCAAGAACACTGTGTATTATGGATTATTCATATTGCAGGAAGTGTACTGAGCACTTTAGAGCTAAGGGCCTTGCTCAAGGGCCCAACAGCAGCAACCTGGTGAACCTGAGATTAAACTCATCCTTCTGATCATTAAGCCAACACCATAAGTACTGAGCTACCACATTTCCAGAAAATAAATAACAGAAAGAAATGTTTTAAATGAATCAATTATATAATTATGATTTATTATAATTTGTTTAGCTTTCCTCCCTGCCTTTCGCCCAATGTGTGCTGGGATAGGCTCCAGCAGATCCCCGTGACGCTAATTAGGAATAAAGCGGGTATAGAAGATGGATGGATGTTTAGCTTTCCAGCTTTGTGTTCTGTCTACTCTGCTGTTTCTACTTAACAACGTTTTCCAACTTAGAAATGACCTATAAGTAAATGTTGTGCAACCAAATCGCAAAGGAAACAATTTCACACTGATTTTGATCCTGCAAACGGAATTCTGACAATAACCACATCTCCCCAGGGTCCTAGTTCAATCCTGACCTCAAGTTGTCTATGTGGAGCGTCACACAGACAACTTCTTCTCATATCCATGTGGCTTTACTCCGGTTCTCTTCTCTCCTCCCACCGCACAATAACATGGCTCATTAAATCGCCCTGAATGTGAATGAATGTGTCAAAGTGGATACCAGGCTGCGTTCCTGCATCACGGTCGAGTGTTCCTGGGACATGCCCTTGGCCCTGACCAGGATAAAGCGGATACTGAAGATAAAAACCGAATGATTGTAAATGAATTACACTGAGAGCATAAACACACAAAGGTTTCATTTAAACAGACTAAAGGCTGCTTCGCAAGACAGGCTGCACCTGTCTATAATTCTTTTTGCATCTGTTCTCCTTTTTTCTTCCTCATTTTTCTTGCTTTAGTTTTGCTTGTGAAAGAAACGTGTGAGATAATCAGATAAGCTTGAGATCAATAACCATTCAAGCTGGACATCAGTTATTTTATTACGTCTGCTTCTAACATGGCTCTCTTACACAGTTTGTGTTTCTAATGCATTTACACACACACACACACACACACACACACACACACACACACACATACACACACACAGAGCAGTACAGAAATAAATTCATATCACTTTCCTTTCCCTCGCTGTAATAAATTCCTCAGCTGTCCGGATCAATCTGGATTCCATCATTTTTTTCTCCACATTTTTTTCCCAAATAATAATACAAAAAAAAGCCCTTCCTGTACGGGAATCAATAGCATGTGTGGAATCAGTTTTTCTGGCTCACAATCAGGCAACAGAAACAAACTGCCCATCCTCTGCTCTCTTTCATTTTTAATCTGTTACATTTTTAGACATCTGGTCTGAAATGTTTTCGGCTACAGGCTGTTATAGGTGAGTTGGAGTTTAGATGAAATCCAATGCATTTTTAATGAAAACAGTTTGTTTTCTCCGCTTTAAATATGGAGTTTTTCCGGGTCGGATCGGCTTGCCTTTAATCCTGTAAGAGCTTGTGTCTTTCAGACGTGAAGTCAGACAGGCAAGATCTCACATGTCATACCTATTCACCTAATCTAACGCTGAGAACTCTAAATAATTGTCATGAAAATAAGTGGGATTTATTATTCAATAATTCAATCTCATTAGAATTGCTTTCTTTTAGAAATATTAATAAATTGCCATTCATGCACTTAGTTGTATGTCCCTGTTCATACCCTGTACCCCTGAGGTATTATTATAAGGTGACATACATTTAAAATCACTTTGTCATCCGATATCATGGAGAACAACAAAGAATTTTCCAACTAAAGAGATACAAACGATTGTTAACCTTATGTTAAAAGAGACATGTTGTTTTTGTACTCATTTTCATAAAGGGTGCCAATACTTTTGGATCTCGCAGAGGAGTTTCTCTACATGTTTTCGTGTTACCGATCAAGATTTCTAGACTTTAAGCGAAAAAAAGTGTCTTTTGACTCAGCAGGTTGGAGTGTGCAGCAAACTGCTGTATCTTACGCAGTGCAGAGAGCCTCAGTTAAACTGTTACACACACACACACACACACACACACACACACTGAGTTCCTGCTGTTAGTGAGAGGAACTGAAAGCAGCTGCAGTACAAGATCACTGCATACTGGATGAGCTCTAAATGTAAATGATACGCTACTGAACCTTCAGTTCTATATGGCCTTGGAGGATTTGTGTAAATAATCACATGAACCACGAGAAGCAGAATGATTCTCCATTCTGATTGGTCAGACAGCACTGATACCTATATGATTCAATACTCAAGTCAATACTTTTAATTCAATACTTTTATTGTCATTTGGACCATATACAGCGGAACCTCTGTATGCAAATTTAATTGGTTCTGGAGGCGAGTTCTTAAGGTGAAAATTTGTATTGCGAAACAAATCTTTCCATAAGAAATAATGTAAATGCAGATAATCCGTTCCAGCCACGCAACAATATGACCAATATGACCAATACGAAGCGTATGTAAACTGTATGGCTGCTTACAAAGACCTGACCCAAGCCAAGCATTCCATGTCAAGGGTCCTCACAGGATGTCATGCCACCAAGCTTGGGCTAAAAATATAACAGAGCATTCACGCCACCAATCTGTCAACAATAAAACACCCGAAAAATCACCTAGCTTTTGAAAGCATGCTAAAGGCAATGTCGATATCGTGGGTTGACTCTTTCCAAACAGCTTTTGCTGACTGAAACATTTTTTGTAATATTCGTAAACTCGCTTCGGTTGACGCAAACGTTTTTGAGCGGCTCCCAGACGTATGCACAACTTAGCTGGCGATCAGTTTGGTTTGATTTGTTCACTTGCCGAAAATGCTACGTATACTAATGCAAATTTTTTGACAAATTTTCATTCTTAAGCAAAAATTCGTAAGGGAGCGCATTTATATGCCAAGGTTCCACTGTATAGCTGAAGCAGTACACAGTGAAATGAAACAACGTTCCTCCGGGACTCATAAATACTACGTAAAGACACACAGCTACAAAAGACAACACAGAACTAGGAACTGAAGTGTACAATTAACCTGTTCACAAAAAACAATACTATACAATGAACAAAATAGCACCCAGCAGTATACAGTCTATATGTAAACATATACAGATGTACATTTAGCAGAAGCCCTTATCCAGAGCAACTTAGCTCAATTGAGGGTTAAGGGCCTGGCTCAGGGGCCCAGCAGTGGCTGTTCGGCCAGTGGCTGTTACCCACTAAGCTTCCACGTCCCCAAAATATGACATCAGCAGTTTATAGCAAACTTATATAACTAGTCTATGTAAGACTTTAGTACAATACACAGCTTGCAGTGAAATGAAACCCTAGCTTGTGCATATAAATAACTAAAAAAAAGAAAAAGAAATGAAGAAGTAATAATACAAAGTAATCAGAAAAAAAGAGCATATTGTTCAGAAGAAGCAGAATATTATTAAGTTCCAGCTACAAATCAATTCACAGGTTTATATTAAAGCACTCTTTCTAATATACCATCATTTCTATAGTAATTCTATACCTTACTCAGAAACTTGTGTTGAAATGGTCACGTTTTCTCTGTGTGTTTCTTTAGCATTTGTGAAAGGAGACTAAAGTTTTACTTGTTAGATTTTGTGTTAAGCTTTAAGATGTTTGACATGTGAAAGTGTTCAGGACAGAGGAATTTCCGTTTCTGCAGTTTTTCGGTATTATTAACTTTAATAGAGAGAGAGAGGGAAAAAAAAGAGACTAGTAAAGGAATGACTGTTTATCATTGATATAATGGAAGCGATATGAATTTCTGGACGTTCCACAACATTAAATTTCCCTCTAAATGGAGGGTGTAGCTTTGGAGGACTTGCTGCCTGAGTAAGAGCAGCTCATGCCTTCGCTTTAACACACAGCTACATTATGAAGAAAAGGAAATATTTGCTTTTGTCCTATATTTAATCCTTCTTTTTCACTCTAAAATTGATTTATTTCTTATTTTATTTTTTATTTTTTTGCCTTTTTCCAACAAGCAAAAAAGTTATAACTAAGAAGAAAAAAAAACCAAAACTAATATATTTCATTTTTTTTATTATTAATACACAGGTACTGGAGTACTAGTTTAATTCAAAATCTCATACTAAGTGGTAGAGAAGGATCAGGGTGATACTCTATCATTTATTGTAATATATAGACGTGAGAAATAAAAAAAAATTATAAATAAATGAATAGATAGATAGATAGATAGATAGATAGATAGATAGATAGATAGATAGATAGATAGATAGATACACACACAGTGGCTCAGTGGTATATAAAGTATGGTGTAAAAACCAGGAGAAAGTGATTATGAATAAAATAAAAAGTCCTGCAAATAAATATACCAGTTTTGTAACACAATATAAAGATTGCTCCATCTCTCTGTCTCTCTGGCTGCAGATCAGATCTGTTTGAGAGTGTGAGGATGCTGCAATGCCCAGGTGAAATGCTGTTCCCGGTAATCACTAATGTCTGGCCTGCTTCCTTACTCTTACCTTTCCTTATTTCAGGCTTTATTGTC
Source organism: Hemibagrus wyckioides (assembly GCF_019097595.1). Classification (NCBI taxonomy): domain Eukaryota; kingdom Metazoa; phylum Chordata; class Actinopteri; order Siluriformes; family Bagridae; genus Hemibagrus; species Hemibagrus wyckioides. Next base: position 25,304,962 of record NC_080713.1, read on the forward strand.
CTGTAAAGGTCATTTTTTTCCGTCTGTATTCGTTTAGAGAGGAATTTGTTTCGTAGTAAATTTGTTTTTCTTGTTGATATTGAGATCATTTTGAACTGGAGTGTGAAATGAGATGTTAAATAGTGTGCAGCTTTTTTTGTCAGTAGCAAGTACTTGTGAAAGTAAGTTTTACAAGGTGTTAGAAACAAACGGAAGATGTATTAATGTGGAAACTATCCACTGAACACAGTAGTAATATGTGCTAAAGAAAGAGCAGAGTTTCACGTTCTCAGTGGAAGTGATACTTCCTTCTCAGACCTCTCCCTTTCTCCATGACTCTCTGTTCATTTCCATATTGCACAACACAGACGCCGAATCACTGTGTTTCTTCCCAGCCGTCTATCGGCTGACAGGGAAACCACACACACTCTTTGAAGCCGTACTTCTATGTTTCCCTTTGGCTGTTTCTTCCCTTCATCTGCTTCTTCGCTCCCATCCTTTACTCCTTACCAACCACAGGAGCAGCAAACAAACCCTCTCTGAACTCTGCCAGAGTCCTGTTCTGAGTCTTTGTAAGCAGGGAAGAATGAATCTGAATATTTCAGCAGCAGAATCCTCGAGACACAACCGTCCCTGGTCTCTCGTGTGCCTCGTCTGTCCTCCCGCAGTTCATCAGCTCGCTTCATTTGTGGGTAAACGCAGCGTGCGCAAACCTATAATTAGATTCAGGATGCGACACTGTTAACCACTGTAAATAATGAAATGAGCAAAATAAATAAATATGTCATCGAGCAGGCATGCGGAATGAGAAAGACTTCGCGTGACGTTCTTGTGTCAGGAGCAACACTCGGTAACGATGCCGTGACAAGGCTAAGCTGGCTTTGATTGGGGAAAAATGATCTTATCGAATGTTTCTCGGGACAGCTTCCAAACCTACACACACAAACACACATGCACACACACACACATGCACAATAGGACTCAGTGCATGATAATGAACTGCTATTTAGCAGCCAGTAATGACGCAGCCTGGGAGAGCGCTCCCTGTATTTGTGTGATTAGCGAGAATGCTAATTTGGCTTCTAACAGCCTGGATGACCCCGTTTTTTTTTTCTCTGAAGCTCCTCCGGCTTGTTCCTATCCTTCTTCCAAACGGTCGCAGGTACGTTACTGAGGTACGACAGGAGTTTTAGCTCCTCGAGTTTTCAATTAGTGGCATGGAGAGAAGGAGAAGCTTGAGGGTGTCAGTTGTTATTGTGCCATTTGTTTACCAAAAAAGAAAAGGATTTTAAAAAATTCTAATTATTTCAGAATGAATGAATCGGATTGACAGAAATTCAGTTGTAGAGGTGATGAAATCAAGCAAAAACTCCCCAGGACAGCATGAGGGAGAGACGCTGAGTAACTACAGATCTATAACATCTAATCGAATCGGTCCACTAAAGCAAGGTGAGGCTGGTTTTTGGACCGTGCAAATTTTTAGGGTATCCCATCCACAGCAGGAGAAAGTGAGTCATGAGTATAGAACGCTCAGATCTGGAGGGTGAGACGAGTTGCAGCAGTAGAACTAGATCAGGAACTGGCATCACATCAGGCAGTAGGAGTACACATGAAGCTCGACACCGAGGGAGAACAGAATATTACATACCATCTGCTCGTCCTGCAGCGGTTTAAAAGGGTGCACCTTGTGATCAGAGTGCAAGCAGGGACTCCAGCAGGTCCGGTTATTTTCATTTTCTTGATAGCTGGATGCCCGGGCTGCAGCACTCTATCCTGCTATCTTATAGTGATAAAAACACTCAACACAGATGTCAATTCAATGCTTAGACTCTCATTAAGTAGAAGACCATGAGAAAATCAACTGATTTCATTGGAGCACATAGTCTCCGACTTCCAAGACTTTAATATTCTAGAGACGACTGACGATAGATGATAGATTCCATAGTTGTTGAGTCAAGATCCGTCCAGGTTCTGTATCGTTTATCTTACACAGGGTTGCAGAAAGACTGGAGTCTATCACAGGGGACTTGGGGCACATGGCAGGGGACATCCTGGACAGGGTGCAAAGCCATTACAGGACACAATCACACACTACAGATAATTTAAATCTAGGAGACCAGAGTGTCCTGAAGAAACCCCTGGAGCATGGGGAGAACTACACACACACACAGCAGAGGTGGGAATTGAACCCACAACCCCAGAGGTGAGAGACAAACACACTAACCACACCCCCAATTTAAAATCGACTAGTTTAATTCTGTAAGATACATTTTTCTGCATTTATTCAAGGAGGCCAGGCTTCCCATGAAGTCTCGAAGCAGTCGCCTGGGCCAGATACCATTTAAGCAGCTAAAAGCCTTTGTCTGTTTGCTAATCAATCGCATCCTATTAACTTTATGAGACTGAGACAGAAACGCAGAGCCAGAGAGAGAAGCCTGGAGGACAGTCGAGGTTGCAGAGTAGCAGTCAGTCCGAGTCCGAGCTCAGCCGAGGATTATAATTGAAACGGCCGATAAGGAAATGATACAGTGGATAGTGATCAAAGAGATTAAAACAAAACACTGCGGCGAGAGCGAGAGAATAGAGGAATTAATTATATTTCCGACTCTCTGCATTCCAGAGATGGCGAGAGCTTACAGACAAAACGCTCAGGACTTAAAAGCCCGCTTTATATAAAGTGAATCCATGTGTGACTTGATGAACTATGAGAAAAGTGATTCAGATCATTAGCCACTGTTTTTAGTAGATCTCTGTGCTTTCGAGTGCCGTGGAGCTGTGGAATGAGACCATTTATAATGAAATCATTTCTTTCTTTCAGACTTTTAACTCTTTCAACGTAATAAAGCTCAAATCATTTTTATTTTGCGTTTACACCTGCATTCCAACATAAATCTGGATTGCTTAGAAAATGAAAAATTGGATAGATAATTAGATACCCAGCTCGTATTCAGTACACAGAGTACAGAATAAATCCAGTTTCAGCAAATGGCTCAAAGCAAACAAAAGATAAACTCACTCACTCCATAATTTGCCAATTACTGCCGTTTTATTATTTAGTTATTTATTTTTCAGATCAGCATTAATCCGTCGAATGTGCTGAGAGCTGACAGAAGCAGTTTGCATACAGCCTAAATGTGTTCAAATGATGACACCTCTACAGCAATTCATCAACATCTCGGCTAATTCACTAAGGACAGCAAAACACGGAGCGCAACATCTGCGGAGCAACGGAGAGTGTTAGTAACACAACCTTGTGAAAGCTTTTAGTTGCGTAGAAACACAGGGAAAACGGCTGCAAACTGTTAGCGGGAAACCCAGGAGAGGTGAGTGTATTTTAAAACAACAGTGATTCTTTGAAATTTTTTAGGCACGTAGCCTAGAACGTCGATGCTCAAGTTAACAATAAAATAATCCTTCTTTGTGTGTGCTACATCCACCATAACGTGACATAAAATTCACCTTTTTACTTATTTTACTTTTCGAGAAAGCTCAGTATATCATAGGGAAAGAAAGAAAGAAAGAAAGAAAGAAAGAAAGAAAGAAAGAAAGAAAGAAAGAAAAGAAAGAAAGAAAAGAAAGAAATAAATAAATAGATAAATAGATAAATTGATAAGTTGAAAAAATAAATAAATAAATAAATAAATGTAAAGTCACATATAAATGCAGCAGAATGGCAAGTAAGATTTTAAAACATTCATATTAATGTGTTTGTTTGTGGAAACTTTGCTTTTTTTTTTTTTTTCAAAAGTTGTTTTGCTTCTATTTATTGATTGAATTTTCTTGAATGTCTTGCGCAATTTGGCCTCATGCTCTGAAACCAAACTAGTTCATATCAGCTCATATCCAAGAATATTATTTGAAAACTCCATTTTTATTTTAAAGCACAATCAACTGTGCATTTGTTGTTTTTTGTTTGTTTTTGTGTTGAAATATGACTATAATTAAGTGTACATTTCTTTGGAACCCTTCAGGCTCCACGGGTCGATCCTGATCTGATCCTGTTCCTGAGTTTTGAACGTTCTTCCTGTTTCTCTTTCTTTGATTTGTTTGAGGTTCACAGGTTTCCTTATGTCTCCCAAAAATTTGTGTGTGCAAATTGTTCCTGTGTGTGAATGAGAACGTAAATGTGCCCCTTCTAATATATGAAGACTTTCTACACGCTGACTTTCTAACTCATGCAACTGGTCAAAATCTTCAGCATCTCTGTATTAATATCATTAAAGATACCACATTTATTCATATGTTCTCTATCTGTTCCAGAATTCTACTGTTAAAGACTTGCAATATATTAGGCCGTTAAATGCAAGGCAGTCACTTTCAGTGTGATTTTTTTATTAAAGGCCAATGATCTAGTATGGTGATAAAACTGTTCTCATTTTCTCCTATGATGAGACATTTAAACACAGTTCCAATGTAATCTTAATGTCACTAAAAGCCTAATAATATTCTATCTAAATAAGCTCATTTTCCCCAGAAATGACTTCCTCTATTTGAGTATGAAGAAGTGATATAAAGAATTAAGAGCGAAATTACCAATACAGCTATCTGACCCATAAGTAATTTCCTTTGGTGAAACCTGAAAAGGAGAAAATCGTTAGCGTTCCAGCGATTTTGAGTATGAACATGTTTGATTTATATGAAGCACACTAGACTCAGTTCATTTCATTCGTTAATGACATTTGTCCACAGAGAACGGCTTTGGCTGCTCTGCTGCTCCTCTTTCAGCATTTTTTAACAAAAAATCAAGCAAGATGGCTGCATATTATTGGCAAAAAGTAGATCTTTGCGATGCTGTAGAAACTCTCAGCTCTGCACTGGGCAACTAGCCCAGTTGGGGAATCGTGTTTCAATGTGCAGTTTGAGCACCAGATGTTTATAGCCGTGAGGTCGAAGTGGGCGGTGGGAGGTATCAAGCGCTCGCTCCCAGATGTGAAAAATCTTGGCACAGCTCCCTGTGTTTTCTGCTTGGTACAGTGAGGCCTTCTCTGCCTCAGCAGTGGAGTCAAGATGATGTCAGCTCTCCCTCAAATACTCTTGCTTGTCCTCCTTCCCTCTTCAGCTTTCTTAACTTACTCTCAACCTCTCTTACTACTCTGAGCCAACTGCCCCTTCCAAAACAATGAGCCAAGAAGGATAAGAAGTACACTTTGATTTGATTTGTCATTAAAGCTTCCTTATTGAGGCTGGATTTTTATTTTTATTTTTTTGATAATCACATTTTCCTTTCAAGAATCTTACATAGAACCATTTTGTATGTTCTTGGAACATGTGGTGGGTGAAGGCAAGACATGTGCTTATGCTCTGCTTGTGTTTTATTGTGGACCATCCGAGAATCATCATCCTGGACCACAGCATGGGGCAATGCATGAGCGGGCAGCCTCAAAAAAGGATAATCCAATTTCATAAACCGAAGAACAAAAACCTGACCACAAGGAACAAGGAACACCTGACCACAATCAGGAAGCACAGCAATGACTTGAATACAAACAAAAGCACATATAAACAAAAGCCCTTGAACTTTAGACAAAACATTGCTGAACTGAGAGCCACAACTCCAGCATTGGCCATTGTGGAACTGCTGTTTAGATTTCTACTGTTTTGCTTGAGCTTTTCTGCAGGATGAAGTGCAATAATCAGTGATCAATCAAAATTTACATCATGGCCAAGATTAATCGCTCATGAAATTTCACCTGCACTGACCTCTCAGCCCTGTTAGAGGTCCCGCATGAACATCTAAAGATGGGGGTGGAAATCTTTGATATCTATTCTGCCCTCAATCATACCCTTGTACCTGAAGCTCACTTGTCTTCATTGCTGTGTGGCCTGTGACCTCAGTGTTGAAGGTCATCAGGATTGGCTCTATATTGACCTCTTAGGTTCATTGGCCAATCAATGTATCCTTCCTTCTGACAGATGTAAGAGCCGCTTCCCCCAACCACAGTGATAAACGATAGTCATTAGAGTGCCAGCATGGGTTCAAAGCAGCAGTTGATTAAAATAGGTGAATCGTTTCATGCCAAATCCCAAGGACATGGACCACACCAATAAAAACCTCCTTTGAGGTTTTCCCAAATACACTACACACATTTTCAAAAACCCTGAAGTGCTAATACCTACAACTTGGAGTATGAAGTATCACACGGAATACCACTGGAAAGCAAAAGTGTTGACCATCCAAAGAACCCTTGAAGGTCTTACTTTTGAGTTTAAATAAAGACCTTGATTAAAGATGGTTGAACATTGTACACTCTTAGAAAACAGAGCTCTTCCAGGTTGCTCTGCATAGTTGATGGTCTTACCTTTTTACCATTATATGATTACACTGCCTCCCCCTAGAGGGACAAACTGAAGAGCCTTTTAGTCAGCAGATAGACCATTTTCCTAAGAGTGCATTTAAGTATTTATGGAAAGTATGAGTCATTGGTTAGCAGCCAAGTAGCATCCAGACCCCTGGATGACAGTCTTTCACTGATAGCAGCTGTCATGGTGACGGGAAGGTCATGACAACATCAGCCGACACTCTTCACCTTTTATCTTATAACCCTCAGAGGGACACTTGAGAGAGAAAGGGAGGAATTGAAGAAGAGTGTGATACAGGGAGATGGGGGACGTTAAATCTAGAGATCTTGTTGAAGGAGTGTGATTCTTTTGGCACATTTTGGCTAATTAGTACTTTAATTTGTGATTTGGTTCCTTCTGGGTTCTCTGGTTTTAACACACCTCCCAAAAACATGCAGGTTATTGGATTGGCTATGCTCACTTGCTCCAAGGCTTAATGTGCCTGTGCATGGTGCCAGTCAATGGACTGGTGTCCCATTCAGGGTGTATTCCCATCTTGTGCCCAGTGTTACCTCCATAGGCTCTAGATCTACCACAACCCTATGCAAGAAAGACTAGTTAAGGTCTTTTAACTAGAAAAAAAGAATTTGTAACAGTTGATTGATTAACAGTCATTAAACACTAATCTTGTTGTCCAAAGCTAGTCTTTGTGTTAATTGCAAAAGTCATCAGTCAGATCTCCTCTTGGCACTTAAGACTGTCTGTAGGTTCCAGATGGTACGTGCCTGGTTCTAGTTTATTCTATTATTGTCTTGTGAGATGAGGGAAGACACTTTCTATCATTATCTACACCTAGTTTTCAGCTACAGAGTTGAAGCAGAGAGAGAGTCCATCATGTTTTACGCTAGGTCTTCAGCTAGGAAAATGGATGATCCTGAATCCTGAAGAAGGCAGCTGGTCCCCTTCTGACTTGGCTGAGTGATGGCAAGATGCTTGTATTTTCGCAACATGATTTACTCAAGTGTATACTGAAGGCTTAGTATAACAAAACCTCCTCAAGCTCATACAGATGGATTGAATCACTTTAGATGTTTGTTTCGGAAGGAGTCATTGAAGTAGGAATTGCTGCAGAAACACGGGGTTTATTAATATTGAAACAACAGGGATGTTCAAATACATGCATGGGTCTACATTAATCTGTAAAGCTCTACAGGGTACACTTTGGTTCTTAAACTAATCTTGGATCAGCTTAGCAATTCCTGATTGGGTTCTTCCATTTTGCTAGACGCTTAAGGTGACCATTCTTGTAATGGTAGCCAGCATGCAACTATTGGGAGATACATCTTGGGGGATATAAGTAAAGGTTTGCTGAACCTAAAGATAAATTTCATTTTTGCCAAGTACCAAAATGAACCCATCCAAGGGTTCTTGCTGTGGTTCTTTCCCTGGGAATTTCCTACATGGGCCATCATTGTAGACACTCGCTTGCTCGTGTTCATATAAAGGTTGCTGAATGTACATTAGGGGAACAAAACTTGCCATAAATCCCAAACAAGCCATTACCACAAGTCTAGCAGGCAGGATAATGGCCACTGCATAGCATCTGCCTGTTTGCCCAATTATTTTGGCTGTGGTGGTACTTACTTTGTAGTTCTGCTCACTGTTAAGCCTAATATAAAGTATTTTTTTTATTTGGTCAAATTGCTGTGCCCCAGTTGTCCTATCTCAGATCGACTCTTGAGCTTCACTTTATTGCCTGCCTGAATCAATAAGCTACTTGTAATCCAAGTAATTCATTTAACATTTTGAGGCTTCTCAGACTGTCTCCATTAAGGCATGTCAGGTCTAATATGGAGGAGGAGCTGTAATTGTACTCGACCATGTCTGTAAATTCTTAAGTAACTCTGTGGCAGATGTGCATAGAAATTGATTTGAGCAGGAATACAAGGGCATGCCAACCTTCAACATCTAGAAAAAATGGCTAAACCTGACCTTCCTATTGTTAAACTGCCATCTCCTTTTGAATTAATACTGTTGTGTTACTTAAGATGTATTATCAATACTAATTCCATTCATCAGATTCCCAGCCAAGTTTCATTGGGTTTGTTAATGTCTCTTTAGAAAATTGGTATATTTTAGCTCAAGTGGACACAGCACCTCAAATTGCACCTCAGGTTATGTATATTTTTCAGTGAAGCCAAAAATTTTGTTGCAAATACGGTGGACATAAAAGAAAAATTATATAGCTGAAATGCTAGGACATAATCAGTAATAGCTATCCAATCAGTTATTATGAACATGTAAATGTTCTGTTTATTGTAACATTTAAAATTGCTATGTTGTGTTATGTTAGCTAGGCTAATGGATAAGTGGGCTGACTAGCTATTTAATCAGTTTGCATGTCTAAACTTTGGTGTCTGCCAAGATAAAACTGGTATATCACCAGTTATTTTAATCCACTACATTTTATCTACTTTAGTAGCCTAGTCACTATTTTGCTAAGACCGAACACCTAGAGAGTAACATTTCTTCAGCTCTGTGACAAGGACCCAAGTTTCCTTTGCAACTGAAAAAGTCCCTACACAGTGCTCAGGTGTTTCTAAAGAAAGAATCAGCAGACAGCAAGGCAGAAAGGTACCACTCATCATTTTTATGATCAATTCTTTAGTCCCTCATCTCTCATCTGCTTGCCTTTGTGCTAGGCAGATTGGTTAGTGTATGTGGAGCATTATACATGCCACCAGAGCATGATGAAAGGTGGTGAGTATCTCTCTCTCTGTCTCTCTCTTTCTCCCTTGCTGCCATGAAAGGTGAGAGACTGTTGCCATGCCTGTATAAGGCCACGGTTGTGGAGAACTGAACAGGGGGACATAGTGTCTGTGTGTGTGTGTTGTTTATGCTAAGCGTTAGGCATGTGGCTCTCACAGTTTTAACTCAGTCCCCTGGCAGGGTCTGCTCTGGCTCATCTTATCCAAACAACGGCCTTCCTAGACAAAAAAAACTGTGGAACCTGGCATCTGTCGAGAGGTGGGATGCAATAGGCAACAAGTAAACAGTCAGTTCTTGGAGCTTGAAGAAGGAAAAATGGGCAAGCATAAGGTTCTGAGAAACTTTGACAAGGTTAACATTGTGTTGGCTGGACAACTTGGTCAGAGCATCTCCAAAACAACAGGTCTTGTGGGGAGTTCCCAGTATGCAGTGGTAACCAGTTACCTAAACACTTCTGCAGACCAATCCATGGAAACAGTATTCCTATTGTCGGAGGCCTCTTTTAGCAGGAAAATATCCAATAAGACACTGCAGAAATGGTTTGAGGAACATACACAAAGACTTCAAGGTGTTCCCCATATCTTAGTCTGACGGAGCATCTGTGGGGTATGCTGGACAAACAAGTTTGATCCATGGACCCCAACTTGCAACTTACAGCATCGGCATTGGTGCCAGATATGAGAGGACACCTTCAGTAGTCTTGTGCAGTCCAGCACAATTTTAATCAGGTGGTTTTAATGTTATGGCTGATTGGCATGCATAATATTTGGAATTTGTTTACACCTCACTGTGTAGGTCATGTTAGGAAAGGTGTGTGTTAGTTTATTTCAGCCTCACCTGACTCTCTTGTAGATGAGATGAGTGTTTGGATAAGACAGTCTGGTACATTTTCTTCTATAAACACCATCCCTCAGGTTTAAATAAAGCCCTATTCTGTGTCTTTTATGGTCCTGTGGAGCTGCTCTACTGGAGCTAAAGACTTGCTGTAGCTATTTGCTGCCATGTCATTGGCTCACTTCACAGAAAAAGCTCTTTTGTCCTTCATCTACAAGAAGAAATTTGAGATTGTTTCGAGGAGCTAGAGATTCCCTGTGGACTTGGCACTTAAATTGCAGCCTTGTGTTTTGCTTTGGACCCTTGAAAGCTTGAGTGTGTGAGCAGGTTTTTCTTGTGTTTTTAGCTGTCTATCACTGTGGGGAGGTTTAGTGAAAAGATTTAAATTGGACCATACATGTTCCAAAGTGGGATTTTGAGGTACAAAAGCTTGGCTATTACCTTAGGGATGGGATTTATAATGTACTGTAATGTTTGTTATATTATTGTCATGTTGATTTCATATTGTATACTTGACTATGCAAATCAACCACCATTTTCAAATCAAACCAAAGTTTGGTCTAAATACCCCCCACTGCGTTATTAAAAGGTCTTTTACCTCATAGATGCATTTAATTCCTTTATTGCATGTATTGTTTTTTCATTATTTAATGTGGTAAATTTTAAACTAAATGTCCAAAAAAAGTGCTATTACATCAAGGCTTTAATAAATGCATAGATGGATACAAGATAGATACAAAGTATTCATAATAATAAATACATAATTGTAAAATTGAAGTAAATATCAGTGTCTAGAAATGATTATAAATTGATTAAATATAATAATAATAATAATAATAATAATAATAATAATAATAATAAATTGATTCAATAAATTACAGAATTCTGAAACATGGTGTTATTATTATTATTATTATTATTATTATTATTGTGAATTGTAGGATAAAATTATAGGATTGTTTTATTTGAATGCATTCTAATACTATAATAAATAAAGAAATTTAATTTAATCTAGATAGTGTTTTTTTTTTTTTAAAGAAAGTTATGCAATCCTTTAGACTTGTGTTTCAATAAGGTTGCATTTATCTGTTTGTCCCTTGCATAATGATGTAACCCTGCCTAGCAGAGCAAAAAGTGCATCTCATCTCAGCCTTCCTAATCCTTCAGGGGGAAAAAAATGATCACATTATCTCTGTGCTTTCATTACGCTTTGCTCAATTCTTACAAAAATCCCACATTCAAAACCATGTCTTCTCCCAGCTCTAATTAAAATAGCACAGCGACATTTTCCTTTGGCGCCGCCAAACGAGCCCGTGCAGCCAGAGAAGCGTAAAAAAACGCAGAGACAGCAAAAGGGCTGGCTGTGGCAGAAAACTGCTCCACCGCCGTCCTGCTAGCGTCACCTCGTTCGTCCTTACTCATCTGTCGCTCCGGGTCAGGAGCAGTCATGTCCATTTGGCAGGCCAATTAAGCACTGCTGACATTCAGGCAGAACGGACTGTGTGACATTAAGATCCGCTTTTTGTAACATGCCTGTGACATTCGGCTGTGCTCCTATAGTGCCCCGAGTCGTCAAGATAATGTTCTTTAAAATGCTATCAAAGGAAGGCCCACATGCATAGAGTCAGCTTGTTCTGTTCGCTTGATCAGTTCACCCTGTCCTTCATGCATATGCAGATTTCCTCCGTATTTTGTGGTTGAACGGCAGCGGTTCGGGCGATATTCATTTGAGATGCTACAGCTTGAAGGTCATATCATGCGTATAGTGGTGCTTTTGTGTCCAGAAACTGAGTCGCTCATGTGTTAAGTGTTCTGCTGTTGGTTTTCGAGATGCCTGTGTCTGGGTCAGAGAGCCAGCAGGGCCATTGAGCAAATGAAAGCTACCCAATCCACTAGAGTATAAGTGTGACCTAAAGTGCTTCCATGGGAATGTGTGATTAATAATATGTCTGCCACTGGCTAAGGGTGAAACCTATGGACATTTAGCATGCTAGGAAAGCAGAAGCAGCTTGCAGAATGCTGGGGTGTGTAACTAAGTACATTATTGAGAACAAACAGATGATGCAATCTATATAGATATATGTAAAAATAATAAAAGGAGATTTTTTTTCTTTTTTCTGTTTTTCAGAAAGCTTGCCAGAAAGTTTCTAGTTGATGTATCAGGACTGGTATCCCATGTGTTCCAATCACATCTATCGTTGATACTTTATTATAAGCCTCTGAGATTGAGGAACTGCCAAAGCCAGAATTCACACACTATAAAGATTATATTTCTAGCTCTCAGTTCTTTAAGCTTCGTTGAGGCCCATAGCTACAGATACAGATATTTGGGACACAGATAGAGAAAGCGGCATTGCATTACGCCCTAGCAGAAAGCCAGATGGACGCACGATTCTCTCCGGTACCGAATGCACCACAGGCACTGAGACCTGGAGACTTAATCAGCTTCTGTGATACTGAGTAATGACATCGATCCAGCATTGGCACAGTGTGGCCCTGGCCTCGGCTTTCACAAACATGTAGAGATTTCTTCTGCTTGATAGAGCGAGGAGCAAGACGTCACTCGAGTTACACACCATTGCATACGACTAGCATGGGAATTTGAGGATGTAGGACGGGGAGGAGGTGTTTGGCAGGGTTTGTGTGTGGACTCGGACTGAATTCTGACACACCCCGTGAGTCAGAGAAACAGGATTATATACAGCAGAAGGAAGTAAGAGAAAGGCACATAGACACACACACACACACACACACACACAAACCTATATAGAAGAATATTTGGAAATGTTTACATTTCTAAGCTGCTGAGGGAAATGTCGATATTATAGAGAGTCATTTCCACATATATACACTATAAAACATGATAGCTTCTATATGTTTTTAGAAATGTCTTACAGTTCTAGTCTATTCTAGATATCTAAGCTAATAATCGCTAGTTTCGTTATTAGCTAGCATGCTCATGGTGTCCATATTTCCCAGTTGCTAGAACGTTGAGAGTGTATTATTTTCTGAAATCCAAACCAGGAATATTCAAATTCTACATCTTAGTTTTTTGTCCTCCTTCACCATCTCGCTTTAGTGTTACCATAGCAACAGGTAATTCAAGGCTGTCATTAATGCCCATTGTAGTTGAAGTGTCTTGCCACTTGAAAAGAGAAACTCTTTTATGATCAACATAACGATCAGCCTGTCACCTCACTGTTTCTCTGATGTACAGCTGTTTGTATATCTCATTATACACAAGATAAAACGATGCACGAGGAGTAATGGGGAACAATATTGGCTCCACTCAGGCCTGTGATTGGTGTTCGCTGTTCACTAATTAGCATGCTCCTCGTCTTTAACAGCTAAACACGGAATATGGAGCTGTACAGACAGCTAATACATGACAAGAAAAAACAAAAAAAGTGTCTTAGTAAGGTGTTGGGCAAACTTACTGTTCTTGCTGACAGTTTAATCACATGCTGCAGAGCATGGTAGGATGTTAATTGCTTAACAGCATCATGCAGTACACCTGTCTGAAAGCATCTGCACTCATTATGTTTCTCTATTCATTTATTCAGGGTTTTCCGTTCATTTCTCACCTTTCTGTATTCATACATGCACATGTACTGTGGGTTTTGCTTCATGTTTTTAATAACAGGATATATCTACATTTGATGTGTAATGTTTTTTTTGCGGGGTTTAGTGGTTTGCACTGTTGCCTCACAGCAAGAAGGTCCTGGGTTTGAATCCCAGGTTCGAACAGGCAGGGGCCTTTCTGTGTGGAGTTTGCATGTTCTCCCCGTGCCTGCATGGGTTTACTCCGGTTTCCTCCCACAGTCCAAAAACATGTACATTAGGTTGATTGGCGATTCTAAATTGCCCATAGGTGTGAGTGTGAGTGTGTGTGGTTGTCTGTCTATATGTGTGGCCCTGTGATGAACTGGTGACCTGTCCAGGGTGTACCCCTGCCTTTTGCCCAATGTGTGCTGGGATAGGCTCCAGCAGACCTAATTAGGAATAAAGCGGGTATAGATGGTGGATGGATGGATGGTTTCTTGGGGAATTGCCTAAATTGTTTACATAGAAGGTACAAATCGAATTGAATTACAAATCATGATTATCCATAGCACATTTCCAGATTCTAGAGGTGCCAGTATTTATGGTTTTAACCTCTTGCACATTAAGGAGTCACTTTTTAATAAAAGTAAAACCCCAAATAAAATTGACAGAAAAGACAATTCACCGAATGGGAAAGGACAAGGCACATGAAAGCAGATATTTTCACTTTGTCCTAATTTTATCTAAGTGAACTTTGTGACCTGTTAATTCACTAGTTTCTGTCATCAATAAAGCAGGACTATGTTATCTTTCACTAGTAAAAAACTTCTTTATTAAGTAATGCTTACCCTGAAGTTTTACCTCAGTGTTTACTTACTATTGCTTGCTGCACGTCTAAAAAAAATTAACAATTCTTCCACTAACAAGCTCAGATTCTTGTGGTGAAATGTTTTTCCTCTGTGCCTGCTTGGATTTTCTAGTCAGCAATGCAGCATTACAGCATGTTTTCCTGATTTTATATCAAGAAAACTAACAACCAAAAAGATGTCTGCTTCAGTAAAACTTCAGGTGACTCACCTGAGTCGATGTGTTCGAGGCATCCAGCAAAAAAAAATATCACAAAATTAATGCAATATATTATTTAAAACCAAAACAATATGCAATGCATGAAATTGATTTTAGCGTCTGGAATTGATTTTAATTCGAAACGATTCGTTTCAGCTCCTGTAATGGGTGTCGAAATTGGAGTAGGATGGATTGCATCAGCTTTCCAGCTTTACTTTTTCATATTTTTAAAAAAATACTGAGGACATCAAACCATTATGCTGAGCAAATTGAACTTAATGGTATTTAATAGCTATAGGATGCATAGCAAGGCATAAGTGAACAGTAGATACAATCCAAATTATATACTATTGTGTGTCTTTAGGATGGACATCAACGCACACACACACACACACACACACACACAAACACAAATTGGCTAGGATATACTCATAGCCCAAGGCAATTGTCATATCAGCGATGATAGGGCTATGGAAAAACTCTTCTCTTTGAACATGCAAACCCTATTAGCGCTAACCCACATTGTCATTTTGATGCACTTCAAATCGGATTTCCTGCTCCGAAACAGACATTTCCTCTTGTGCACTCGAGCTGAGATATTGTTATTTATTTGCCCGCTCTGTAAAATGGTGGAGAGGGAGAGCGAGAGAGAAATTGCTTGTCAGTGTACTGCAGCTTTTCTGGGAGGAGGTTATTCTTTAAGTTCTCTGTTAGAATCCGAGGAGCTGGATGCCCATGATTAATCATGAGACAAAGCTCTTACATCAGCAGAAGCACAATCTTAGCCTTTTGTTATTTTTTTTGGTACGTTTCTTCTGAATAACAGAGGACCAAAGAGGAAGGACCCGGCACATCGCCCACACCTTTTGACCTGCCGCTGCACATTGATCTGTTTTAATTAAGAGGAAAATATTGCCCTCGGGACTGGCGCACGAGAGACAAAGCAGTTATCGTGTCTAGTCTTAAATAAGAGTCTACATTGTGTTGCTAAAAATAAATCCCATTTATTTAGCCCTCGAGGGCATACTGATTCATGGCTCAGAGGAGGCCTGCTCGACATTTCTTTCGCTGATTTCCTTTCCATTATTTATCTCTCTCACTCAAACTATATTAAAGACACTATATTGAGAGCTGTATTAAAAATAAGCGACGTATATTTCATAATGCAGTATATGAGATTGAAGAGAAACAAAAGAAACAGCAAGCCTAATGAATAACTGAGACTAAAGAATTGATAGTGAATGGGAACTTTTCGTTTTTGTCTTAGCCACACACGCACACACACACACACACACACACACACTTTAATAGCAAAGAGGTTCATTTGGTGGGAGACAAGCAAAGATCACAGAGAAGCACAAACATATTGATTTGGAGTAATCCCTGGGAAAAACATCTAAGAGCCAGGCTAGATGTGAGCGTAAGGAAAATACAAGCATAGATGTGGATGTGGTGTGCAGGAAGGAAAGCTGTATAGAGTCCCACTGAGTAGACTGATTAAGGACTAATAAAGCTCTGCGTGTGTTGTGGGAAGAGCGGTAGCAGTTAAACTCAGCAGGTAGGGAAATCAGGAGTGCTTCCTTGCATACGCTCTGATGGGAACCACATGTGTTTCCTTTCTTCTACTTTTACAGCAAACCGCAAATTCAGACTAATCGCTTTATACGAGAGATTCCCGATGGTGCGGACACGCTGTCGTTTCACTAGGGATCCGTGGAGTTTAGCTTGCTTCCTCCAGACACGACTCCGTTCAACATCCGAGGAGCTCATGCATGAGCTAATGCAGTTAGACCTCCATGGATCAGATGAGGGTTAGATATTAGATAATTATCAGATAATCCAAAAACTGCAGAGATGTTGGAGGGAAACCAAAGAGGCCTGGGGAGTTTGGAACAATTTAATGGCTTCCTAAGAGACATTTTAACACATTTTCAAAATTAAGAGTCTAGCTTTAATCATGGTTTCAACCAGTTACACAAACTTATTGCAGTCGGAAAGCTAGTCCATTTGCCGCAGCCTCTATTGCGGGTTCGATTACCGCCTCTGTCCTGTGTGTAGAAAGTTTGCATGTTCTCCCCATGATTCAGGGATCCAGTTTCCCAGTCCAGACACATGCTGGTTGACCGATATACAGTATCTTAAATGTCCAGTGTGTGAATAGGTGTGTGTGTGTCCATGGTGTCGTCTGCTTTGTGCCCGAATCCTCTGTGTTCACCACAACCCTCTTTAGTATAGTATATATCCCAGAAATTGGATGGATTAAGAGTCAAAATATAGCAAGTACAAGATGATGGTCTTAGAGCTGGGGTCATCCACTATGCAGATGCAGAATGGGCAAAATACGTCAGTTGGCCAAAAAATACTGGAGCAGAGCAGATAAAAATGGATAGTTCAGTGATAAACAAGCTCAGCTTCTGCTGTGTTTCATCCAAACCAGTGCAGTTATGTAAATTGTTTAGCTGAAGGCAGCTCATCAGACCAGCGACTAGCTACAGGGCTAAAGACTTTTCCTCGGAAAAGTTAGAGTTTTCACACATTTTTATAGATTCGGCATTTTATTTACCATTTTTCATCTGATCAGTGAGCTTCAAATTCAGAACACTCGTTTGTTGAGTCTGTGTCACTAGACATAACACGATAACATAAAGCACCACTCCGAAGCGTGGCATAACTGCTTCAGATTCTTATTTATAACCTAATGAATCAGCATTAAAAGATTACTCTTGATGCAATTCAGTAATTTAGTTGTTTATTCAGACCTTGTCAGATTTGATTAGAAATTGGCTTTTATTTAAATTCTATTTGAATCTCCCCTCATTATGAATTTCCCCACATTATGAAATTATTTGCTGTTACAGAAACACACACAGAGTCTTTCAGATACAAAGCTAAACTACATTATTGAGACATTATTTAGGCATGAATAAAGCTAAGCCATTATAGTCATTTCAGTCATCACATGCCGTCTGAGCTTTTCATAAAGGTGTAGCAAACATGGATGTTTTTACAAATTAAATGTCAAGAAAACGAGGTGAAGACTGACAAGGTGTTTAGCAAGGGAACATTCGAGAAGAAATACTGCTCTAGTTCAAAAGGAAAATGCACACATTTCTCACTTCCTGTGTAAGTAGCCTCAGAGAACAGTTTCTATGTAGCTTATTATCTTACTATATATATTTTTGAAAGTCTGAATGCGTTGATTTGCTGTTCCATAACACCACCTCTGAACAGGGTTTGATGGACGCCAGATCATTCGGTGGTCCACCGAGCACATGCACTTCTGCTGCAAAGCTACAAAAATGCCAGGTGACATAGCTGCTCTGGCATGAGGATGAGATTTGCATTGGGAGAAAACAGACATGGTCTTGTGGGTGCAAAGCAGGCGTTCCAGTGCAAACAGTCCTCTCGGTTTGACCACAAGCATGTGGCAGCTATAGTTCACTCTGGGAAAACAAGACCTCCGCTCTCTGTTTGTTTTTCGTGTCCTTCAGGGCATATGAAAGCCAGGACAAAAAGTTTCTCAATCTGTTGCAAAAAATACCAGACTTGCTCAAGCTGTCATTCAGTGCCGGGTGAATTTTTTTTTTTCTGATAAACTGTCCTAATGAGTAACAATTTCAGCCGTGTACTCTTCTCAATTGTCATGCAAATCATTCCGTGATTTCCTGCACAGCCTTGTACAAGCAACAACATGGATTTTAATTTCACTGGCACCGCTCCCATTACGACGCATGACGCCGATGTTGACGGAGGCGTTCCATTTTTTTTCAGTGCGCTCTCAAAAAAATGTGCAGTTTGTCCTCGTTCTCCCTGCCAACATCGCTGTGTTAGCTTTCCACCCCATTGGCCTACTTTCTTCTGCTTTTCTCTTAAACCCACAATGCAAGGTGACAGCATCTGAGCACTTCACCGAACTAACCAAGCTCACCAGGATTACAAAGGAGCATCACTCAAGGAAAAGACAAAAAGTCAGAGTTTATGAAAGCCAGGGCCTGAAGTGGAAGACGTGAGCTGAAGATATCAGTCAATCCACGTCAGCCAGTTCAGGACACCCGAGACTTGGCCTCGCCTTTTAATCAGCCTTTAGGGAGAGAAATATGGGTCTGCCGCACCCGTCACTCCAATGCCTCATTCATCTGGTTTCAATCTCCTCTCCTTCCCTGGAAAGTGGATGGAAACTTTTTCACAGGAAAAAAAAACAGAGGAAGGGCTTGGTAGAATAGTTCTGTTAATAAAAGACAAGAGAAGAGTGGAACATTTAAAATAAACCGGAAACACCGTACAGTGACGCTCCAGTGAGGTTTTATTGAAATATGGCCTTCCTATCGAGAAAAAATTTCAGAAGGGAATCCTCTCTGATAAAATAAAACGCGGGACAAACTGAAGCGATAATCCAAAGAACCCTTTATGGTGCCTTTTAAATTCTTCCTTTTTTATCCGAGACCAGATGTGATTCTTGATCGTAAATTCACTACAGTTTCTTCCAACTGTTTCTGAAAGGGAAACCCTCCATCGTAGGTTTTATACACTGAAGCTTGAAGGATGATCCAAGAAAGACAAAAACAAACAGTGCTTTAGGGTTTTAAATTGATCCTTTTTCGGGGGGTAGGATTGTGGAGCCTTGATCACAAATTCACAACATTCCCTTGGAACCGTTTCTCAAAGGAAAGCCCAACATTTAGGTTTATTTATACCACATGTCAAATCCAAAGTCTACAGACCAAACACCACCCAGTGCTTTTCAGTGTTTCTTTCAGCCCACACAACTCAAACTTGCCAAAATAATATTGAATCAGTCTGTAGTACACTACAACATCTTCACACTACCTAGAATTTAAAGCAGATGCGTAATGTCATGTTTTATATGGACATATATCATGTCTCACGTCTCAAATGCTGGTTAAATTCAAAAACTTGATCTCTCAAGAGAGATTTGAGACATGTTCTTAGCAAGGATAATAATCCTGTATGAGTTTTAAATCCATTAGTAATGGTTACATGTTTTCGTTTGTCATGCTTTTACAAGTATTTCTGTTTTTCCACAGCCTACTAGAGGCAATATTTGCATAGAAAAGTTCCAATAAGACAAAAACGGGTTCATTTTGCCCCCACAAATGTTTCTATCTTCAAAGTAAATGTTGATATCAAACCCATTTCTGCTCTCTGAGATGCCCCAAGTGCTTGTTCATAATCATCTAAAATTTGAAGGTGTTTATCTACAACCACTAAAATTCTGTGTAAGGTTATCCAACAGAGGGAAAAACACACAGGTTAAAGAAACTTCCTTAGAATCAACTTAGTATACTTTCAGAGTCTGAGTATTTGACTGTTTGATAGCATAAATAATGGGTAGCGTATAAAACGTGTTAGAAATGAACAGCCTTATATTACGATCCCTCAAAATCTCACATATGTCCCAGAATGGCCAAATTTGAGATTTTTAAATATTGGACCTTTAAGGATGACCCGAGCCAGACAAGCTGTTAAATGGTTCCTCTTTTAAGATAAATAATAATAATAAATCTTAAGTGTAACAGAATTGTGTTCTTGTGGTGTACTTTAACAAAATGGAGAGGACAGATGGTGAGATGCTTCACTGCTTTAATGGCACCTGCCCATAAGTTTTGGCTCTTCACTGCCCCTCCCGGTCCGATTGCTGTCACATCACTGGCCTGTTTGAGCCTTAAACACCTCAAACCATTGCTCAGCTGGGGAATCTGGGAACGGTTCTCCTGCCAGTGTGACTTTCCGATCGCATATTTTTGTCCATGTGTGGTCACGCATTGTCCAGCTGGCTTCTTTCAGGTGACCTTTTTTCTGCTTAGATGGACGATCGAAAAGCTCGGCCAGACGAGCGGCGCTAATATGTCAACACGGCGCTCGCTGCAAATTAGCGGGGAGGGGAATGCGCATTCCGTCTGTTTCTAATTAGCCAGTAAAATGTGCAGCAGGGGAGCTGCCTGGTTCTGTTGTTATAGTGTTTCAATCCCTCGCTGACAGAGGCCATCATTCCACCACTGACAGTCTCAGTGTTATCTGGAATGAAACCCACTACACTGAACAGCTGCGGCTTTCTTTTGTGATGGGTAAAAATGTCTGTTATTTGGCAGCGTAACATTTTTGTAGGGTTACAATGCAGTGGTGCTATCTGTATACTTTTAGTGCTCCAGATATCTGCATCCATATCAGTATTCAGATTTGAGCAGCAAGAGGTTTGCTCTATCTATCTATCTATCTATCTATCTATCTATCTATCTATCTATCTATCTATCTATCTATCTGTCTGTCTGTCTGTCTGTCTATCTGTCTGTCTGTCTGTCTGTCTGTCTGTCTGTCTGTCTGTCTATCTATCTATCTATCTATCTATCTATCTATCTATCCATCCATCCATCTATTAAACTGTGATACTTACTGCTACCACTAAGCTCCCGGAAAACACTGAATAAAATTGGGTGTTGGAAAGAGAAGTCATTTTTAATTCAACTTTATTCAACTCCTGAACTCCTACAGGCATCACAATTGTCTCTAACTTTCCGGTAAGCTTACTATCTAATATAACTGAATTATCTAGGGAATAAGCTGTCTATCAAAAAAAAGTCTTTCTTTCTCAAATCGGGGTCTGCACTTCATTATAATGCTTGTGTGAATATTTAGAGATTTTCTTATAGAAATAGAAAAAAGAAGCCTTTATTTGTCACAGATACATTAAATGAGAATCAAAATCAGATTCAGCTTTATTTGCCTTGGTGTATTGGTGCACAACAACAAAAATATAAATATAAGAATCTAAGCATAGTGAAATGATCTTAGCATATTGCAGCTTTTTCAGAAGTTGGGGTTAGCTATGATACAGCAGCTCTGGTGCAGAAAGGGTTAATGGCATTCCTCAAGGGCCCCACAGGGGCAGCTGGGCAGTACTGGAGCTCAAACCACCCACCTTTCTTATCAACAACCCAGAACCTTATCTATCTGAGTCACCACAATAATAATGGTCAATTTTCATTACATCAATGATGGAAAACCTTGCAGCTAGTTAATAGTTACACCGACATTTAGTGAATTTCAGTTGAGTTTCTATAGAAATTGTATAGCATTAGAGTTGTAAGGCAGTGTGCCGGTCAGGATACTGGAGCAAACTGACCATAAATATTGTGCTTTTTTTTTCATATCTGTGTTAGCATTGTTTTAAGACACATTGTTCATTGTGAGTAACGTATTTGTAGTCATTTACATCTCTAACTCTCGGACAGTGGTTGTGATATCATGACAGAACAAAAAGTGCTGAATCATTTCTGTCCAGTGGGGCGATTAACTGTGCGATTCTCCCAAAGCACTAATGGCCATGCAGTACCTCCGTATGAATCACAGGGTTTTATTTCCATTTGTCATAGCTGTACACATAACTATTCTTTTGTATCCGCTTGCCTTGTCATTGTCTCTTTCATTCCCCGCAGTAGCCTAAAGCCAGCGTTGCAGTTTTAAAACCTCCAGACTAACAAAAAAAACCTTGAGTACAGAAAGAGACCGTATTTCACGTTGTCACTGGCCTGGTGCTATTATACTGCATCCATTAAGCCGCCAGACACTTATACATTTTGCGTGGCCGTTTCAACACCCCTTCAGATGAATTTCTGGCTTAATGGACGTTAAAAAGTTGCAGTTTGCAGCAAAAAACGGCTACCCAAAAGCTTATTAAGTATCAACCCAAGGAGGTCAAGCTACTCGTTCGGCTCCAACCCGCTGCGAGAGCGCTCTGAACGAATGAGTAAATAATAGAGTGTATAAATAGACATGCTTCATTTTGTGCAGGGAGTGAAAATAGCTATAAGAGGCTGTACTTATTAAATAAAAGTGGGACGCAGACAGATCTATTCCAGTCATTCTTTGAGACGTTTGGCTCATTGGAAGCAAAAAAAAAAAAAGAAGCAAAATCCCTGACTCTGTATTAGCAGTCTCTCTGTTGAGCCATTTTGATTTCATTAGAATAGAAAGAACAGTAAAAGTGATCGTAAAACAGTATAGTGATCGATTTCTGTTCCACCGGTGGAATGAAAAGCAAGTGTGCTGGTAAATAGGGTTAATATAAATCTGGGATTTAGGGACAGAACTGTTATTAGTTTATAATTAATCTTCTGACTCGTCGGAATGGAGCAGATAGCAGCACTGTGGTGTAATGACAGTAGGATTTGTGTTATTTACACAAGCACACTTTTAATTTGATTGACATGAATGAAGTGTTTGGCATTTCCAATAACATGTTTGGAAAGACAGGATACAAATGGAAATTGCTTCTGATACTGGTTTATTATTATTATGTTCAACTCTGGAAATTTGCGAAGCTTGGAAGAGCAAAGTGATCGAAAACATGAAGGTGGAGGAGAGAGAGACAGAGAGAGCGAGAGAGAGAGAGATGTTTTTATTTCACTTGTCAGTCATGTTCTGTATAAAATCCCATCACACTAGGCCTGTATTCAGTGACTGTTCTTTCTCTCCTTTTCTTTCAGTCCCTGTGAGTTTTTTTTTTCTTTCTCTGAACCTCAAACATCTGCTTGTATGAAAAAAGGTCAAGCCGAAACTGAACCTGGCCAAAACTTGTGGACGCCGTTTGTGGATACGTCCGTGCGGTTGAAAGCCTAGGGTTTTTTTCTTCTTCTTCTTCTTCTTTTTCGTATAAGAATTTCACCATTTCCTGACATTTCTTAGAAGAAAACGTCTGCCAGGGAAAATAAAAGATTACCGTTAGCAGTAAAAAGAAATTCCTGGAAGCTTTTTTTCCAGAGAGAGTTTAATTTAAATAAAAGTGATCCAATACTGTGGAGTGATTGGATCTGGGATTTGATTTTGTTGGTCCTTCGGGGCACAATCACAATCTTTCACTTACACACACACACACACACACACAATCACACACGCACACACATACACACGCACACACACGCAATCACACACGCACACACACCCAGTCACACATACACATGCACACACATGCAATCACACATACACATGCACACACATGCAATCACACACACACCACACACACGCTAAATTGATTCCAAGTGGCCCTATAGAAGGATTTCCACAAGAGCTCAAAATAACTAACCTGACGGATTTGTGCTATAGACGACAGACCAGCCTCTCTCTCTCTGTGTGTGTGTGTGTGTGTGTGTGCCATATTTCACTAAAACATACACCCACTCCTTTACACCCACATCCGAGTTAACAGCTTTCCAAAACAAACAGTAACTCAGACAGAAGCATGGAGCGCTTGTCTAGAACCAGACGCTCGAACCTGCGGACTTTTCGCTACATATTTCCCAAACTCTCTGATTCTGCATCTAGTTTCTAGTTGACTGCATATTTATAGACACCCAGCTCAGTTCAGCATGGAGTGTGCTGAAGGGGTCAGATATAAAGGGAAATTTAGGCCTTTGCTTTTTTTTCAGCCAGACTAATATATTTAGCATCAGAGCACCAGCAGAAGCCGAGTCTCTGTGACGTGTGTCTGCCCGGATGCTGGACACACAGCTCTGGGATTTGCCACACGAGTTTAAGTCTCATGACAGAGCTCTGCTGTGGTGGCAGCTGCTCAAACGCTCTCTACGATCCGAGGCTCTGTCAGCCAATTAGCCACTTGGAACTGTGCAACGTCTGAAGACTCATAGACGTAATTAAAATTTTAAATGTCAGCCACAAAAAATAAATAAATAACAACCGGTTTTGAGTAAAAGTATGGGATGGGTGTTGAGTGTGTATTTTGGTGTGTGTTCGTGTGTCGCCGAGCCTTTAAAGTGCTTTTCCATTTTGTCTGTGATTGAAAGCTTACAAGGTGAAATGGCGAGAGTGAGAAGGAAAGGAAGTGGCATTTAGGACGGAGCATGTGGTTATTTTTAAAATGCTGGACATTTTTTGCTGGCTTAAAAAAACTCTTATTTAATAATCTCAGTGTTTGCTTAAAGGGTTGATTCCCATCTCTTCCCTGTTTGCATGGAGTTTGCGTGTACTTTGGGGATTTCCTCTGGGTCCTCCAGTTTCCAATGACATGCACTGTAGCCTGACTGACATCACTAAATTGGCCAAGTGTATGGGTGTTTTTCTTGTACTCCAAGTCAGATGGAATAGACTCCAGGTTCCCTGTGACCCTGTGTAGGGTAAGTGGCAGAAAATAGATGGATGGATGGATGGATGGACAGACGGAGTGATGCATGGATGGATGGACGAACGGATGGATGGACAGAGAGATGGATGGCTAGACAGTTTTCCTATATTTGTCTGAAAGAAGAATCCAATTTCAGTTCAATCTTATTTGTATAAACAATGGGTATAGTCACAAAGTAGCTTTACAGAAATATAAAAATGCAGAATAAAGTTCCAAGTTTGAATTAATATTCTTCCTTACCGAGCAAGCCATAAGCGACAGCGGTGAGGAAAAACTCCCTGAGACGATATGAATAAGAAACCTTAAGAGGAACCGGACTCAAATGGGGAGTAGACATGTGATTATAAATCATTTCCTTTCTAGAACTGTACACTATTATTCATCCAAGCAGTTTACACTGTTGCGCTTCAAGATTACAAAAAACTTTAATACTGGCAAAAATCCAGATTTTTGCAAGATGCTTTATTATTATTCTTCATTCCATACAGGGAGAATGACATTAGTGAGGAGTGAAACACTTTGGAGTCATAACAGTATAATCTGAGTAATTATTATAACACAACTCCCCAAATTATATTTTTCCCCATAATGTATTTCTCTGTAACAGCATTTCCGGATAATTTGGATTCTTTTTGTTTTGTACCACAGCAATTACAGTTTACTATTACAAGTTCATTGTGATTTCAGCAGATGATTTAGAACCCGATAAGAAGGAAATGGTACAATCTAAATCTCCTAGCATGTGTTTAATGTTTTCTGAACCCATTGCCATGATGTTTTAGATTGGGAAGAGCCTCCCTTTTCCTTCATCCATTGTTTTCCAGAGGGAATTGATCACTGAGAACAAAATTAGCTTCTGAAACACCAACCCCCCCTGGCCCCGCGCCCCCCCCAGCCCCCCAGCTTTCTCCCTCACTGGTACCCACGACTAGCTTGTGTCACTGTGATTGACATCTCTTCCGCCCAGATAGCAGGACCAATGTTGCCCATCTCTCTCTCTCTCTCTCTCTCTCTCTTTTTCTCTCCAGACATCCAGCTTGTTGCTTCATGTCTCAGATTTTTTTTCCCCATTTGTTGCTTATGACCAACGTAACAGATTTTTCACTCCCATGAAAAATGTAATATTTTCTAATAAAAAGAAAATCTTATCTGGAAAGCCACGATTAGGATTTAATATCCCCAGAAATATTGTTCCCAGCCACAGGAAGTTTGGCAGGACATTGCAGCTTGGAACATGACATAACAAAACTTTAAACATGTTAACATCATCGCAGCCTGGGCACACCAAAACATCGCTTTTAAAACTTGTAATTGTCAATATCTTGAATTCCGTTGGCTGTTCAGACACTTTGAAATATAGAAAGTGGAGTCTATAAGTCCACTAATGTTACTCCTGTTTGGAAATT
The DNA here is from genome assembly GCF_019097595.1 of Hemibagrus wyckioides. Taxonomy (NCBI): domain Eukaryota; kingdom Metazoa; phylum Chordata; class Actinopteri; order Siluriformes; family Bagridae; genus Hemibagrus; species Hemibagrus wyckioides. Next base: position 25,330,993 of record NC_080713.1, read on the forward strand.
CCCATGTTGAGCATCCTATTAGAAGAAAAACTGATCTTCATTAGTAACAGCTGAGCATTTAGACACATACAAAACAACTTTGTCTTTACGTCTGCCAAATTTCAAATACTTCTGAATAATATTTCTTAAGATATGAAAACATGGCCTTTAAGATATGATGCTTTTTTTATTAGAAAATCTAATTGTATGGGAGGTGGAATTTTAAGGGAATTCGGCCAAAATGCTTTTAAAGAATTTGGCTTAAGGTCACAAGCAAGGAATTGATCTATAATGAACAAAATCTGAGACTTTACATTTTTTGTAATAGTTAAGACTGAAACTTTTCTTTTGTCTTTAATCATTTAAAGGTGTCATCTTCCCAATTCCCGCTTCACCGTGTCCCAGAGCCGCTTTTCTATAAACCAGTCTAGTTTCTCAGCGGATGTCACTGTCATGGTGTATTGTGTAACGTCACTGGAGCTACTTTAACACGCTTTAAAGTCTGTGCTGTGAAATACTTGGAGATGTTCATCTCTGTAATGAAGGCAGTGAGGACACACACCTTAATTATTCACACCACTACGCCATTAGTGCTGAAGCTTTTACACAGCCACGAGCCATAAACCCTGCACTCCATCTCACTTCTTCTCACGCTGTCACGCTTTCTCACTGTAACACTCGCTGCCTTTACATTTTCTGGATCTCTCTCTCTCTCTCTATCTCTCTCTCTCTCACAAACACACACACACACACACACACACAAAACTGCAGCCAGTGATATATCCCCTTTACATTCCTGCTCCCCTGTGTATATGTGTGTGTGTGTGTGATGTTACTGCAGCATGACGATGCTTGCTGTCAGCTTCAAGGGTTTGATGCCGTTCCTTCATTTTTTTTAAATATATACTTATCTGCATATTCTGAGCTGCCAGTGAATATCTAAACGGATGTCAAAAGTAATAGCGGTTTTCAAAAACCAGACATCTTTATCCTATTTATGCATTTCAAGGCAAAATAATGATATAAAGGCTTATTTATTCCTATTTCAACTCATATGACTATTTATATATTTAAATATCAGTATATAATCTTTGTGGCCGTTGTTTTTGTTTTTGCTTTCTGAATAAATGCATCAATAATGGTATTTTCTTTGTATTCTTTTATTATGTATGAGCTTTCTTATTAGATTTATGAAGAAGATAAAAAATGATGATTTTCAGTAGGCTTTTTTTTTCTTCCGTACATGAATCCGTAATGATGTACTAGCTGAGGTCTACAATGTCAAGATCATGTAGAAAGCGTGTGGAGGAAATAGAAAGGCATTTGGGATTTAGCTGTGTGTTAAAAAGAGATCAGGTTTTGCCTTTAAAACCATATTAATTTTCTTAGCGAAGATTTACTAGGATACTAGGATGTTCTGGGTGTCTTGGAGACGCTTTTGCTGGCTTGCTTGTGTCACTGCAGGACCCTAAACAGTTCCGATTAATTTTGATGTATTTATTTGAACCAGTAACATATGACCTAAAGCTGGTTGTGGTTGTGAATCAGGTTCCACTGCATATTTTCAAGACATGCTAATCTGTCCTATTATAAAAAAAAAAGGCTGATCCGCCGCTGTAATGTTCATGTTGATTTAATTGTTCAGTCTAGACACACTTTAGAGAAAATGGGAGGTCATATTCAATGTGATGTGGGTGTAATGTCATGCGGTCTCAATAACAAAAGATAAATAACACAGTTTGTCGGGGTAGTCGGCTATAATATTCGTGAACACTTCATTTGGAAAATCTAACGCAGACACAATTCAGTCCGTCTGAAATCTGCTCTGTGGAACTGAACTTAAGAATTATATTTAGCAACATGTTAAGACGAATGTGTAGAGTCCAAGTAAGGCGCTTATTTTAGGTAACATGCTAGTGTATATTATCCATAGACCAAAAATACGTAGAGCAGAACAATAAAGCATCAAATAACTCGGTGAATGTGTTCGGCGATTATCTGAAAGGTTCAACAACAGACTGAAATGTAACTAAAATAATAATTGTGAAGTGAATCTACACAAATGAGCGCATTATCTTGAAGTGTGATGGGTTTGTGCGGTAATTTGCAAAACAACTGAAAAAAATTGCATAAGTGTTTTGCACACAAAATGTTTACAACATCCAAATTGTAGCTTATAAACTAATAAATAAATGTATGTCTGTAGCTGAGGTTATGGTTCACAGTTTAATGCTCAATATCACCCTCTAGTGGTGTTCTTTTCATCCAGAGCAAGGATTCATTCATTGTCTTTTTGAACATTGTAACCTATTAGTGTATAAATAATCTGTTAAGTTTATCAACCGTAAACTGTTAGGCTTTTATGTTATTTAGACTTGATGTTAGGCTGGATGGTTACAGTCTACTGGGATTATTGTGTGTGTGTGTGCATTTTTACCACCACACATTGTTAATCGGTATAAAGAGATGAATGATGTTCTGGCTGTGAGTCTGATATAAAATGAATCAGGACTCTGGTGGCTTTCAGTGTGAGACGTGTGTTTTTCCCTCTGTTGGATAACCTTACACAGAATTTTAGTGATTGAAGATAAACACCTTCAAATTTTAGTTGATTATGAACAAGCACGTCTCAGAGAGCACGTGATATCAACATTTACTCTGAGGATAGAAACATTTACATTTGATATCAACATTTACTCTGAGGATAGAAACATTTACATTTGATATCAACATTTACTCTGAGGATAGAAACAACTGTGTGAAAAAATCACTCATCGTTTTTGTTTTTTGGAACTTTTCTATGCATATATCACTCTTAGTAGGCTAGAGATAAACAGAAATACTTGTGAAACACTACAAATTCTGGAAGTCCTGGGTGTCTACTTTCATATGAGCTTCATATTAACCTCCACTGTGGAGTGAGACATGACAAAGACACTCAGTGCTGAACATGAACATGACAAAACAGGAGCAAACTCCATTTTCTTGGATAGATGTGCACTTTTATTTACAAAAAGCATATTGTTACCAGTGAGTTTGTCTACTATATTAGAGCCCCCATGTTCTTTCGCTGGGAAATAGCTGTTTAATGAAATATAACATCCGTAACATAAATACAATAATTCAGAACATCTTCTTCTTTAGGCCTGATTCAGTGTCAGTTCTGATGGAGATGTTCAGGGTAAATGTAGCTACATGGAATTGACAGCATGATGCAGTAGACACAATGTTGGTTAAAGGCTGAGAAGCACATACTACATGGTCTGCATTACATTTCTTTCTCCTTCATTTTGTCCTAAGAGTTTGCAAACCTTTGCACTTGACAGAATGTCCTTCAAGGTTGCTGTACATATTCATGTACGTGTTTACAGCATCCAGATGCCACTCACATTCACTTAGTGCAGACATATGCAGCTTTAGGTAAGCAACCAGACTGTGTGTGTGTGTTTGCTGTCTGTGCTGCAGCATGTGGAATAAAAACATGCACGGCTCCTGTCGATACGTTAACCTTCGCCTGCTATGAGTGCAATAAAGAGAGCTCAGCTTGTAAATCAGTGTCACGCTGAAGCGGCACAGCGACTGTCCTCTGTCATCGCTCCATCACACATCACTCACAGCGCCTTAGTCTTCCATTAATCCGTTAGGGAAAGAGGGAGAAATAAAAAGAGGGCAATTTCAGTTCAATTCCTCTAGCAGGTTTATAAGAATGAACAAGTGGCAAGAGAGGTGAGGGGGGAAAAAAATAAAGGACACTTTTTCCTTTCTTTTCTTTCTTTCCTTTTTTTTTCTTTTGAAGCTGAAGTAAAAATGTGGTAAAGCAATAAAAGAATCCATGCAGCAAAATTCTGACACTGAAAATGGATGCCTTTTTAAAAAGTAGCTCTGAAATGTACTGTAGTCTTGCTGTGGCATTTCTGTTCATGTGAGAGAGGTATAAAGATTTCAGATTTTTCCCAAGAGGACGATAGATGACAAAATGAGAAGCTGGACTTTCACTTAATTCCCATATCCTTTAACCTTATAATCTGTACTACACTATATACATTATAATAAACACCGATCAGGCATAACATTATGAGCAGTGAGAGGTGAGGTGAATAACACTGATGATCTCCTCATCATGGCACCTGTTAGTGGGTGGGATATATTAGGCAGCAAGTGAACATTTGGTCCTCAAAGTTGATGTGTTAGAAGCAGGAAAAATGGACAAGTGTAAGGATTTGAGCGAGTTTGACAAAGGGTCAAATTGTGATGGCTAGACCACTGGATCAGAGCATCTCCAAAACTGCAGCTCTTGTGGGGTGTTCCCGGTCTGCAGTGGTCAGTATCTATCAAAAGTGCTCCAAGGAAGGAACAGTGGTGAACCGGTGACGGGGTCATGAGCGGCCAAGGCTCATTGATGCACGTGGGGAGTGAAGGCTGGCCCGTGTGATCCCATCCAACATGCGAGCTACTGTTGCTCAAACTGCTGAAGAAGTTAATGCTGGTTCTGATAGAAAGGTGTCAGATTACACAGTGCATGACGGATCAGGGCTGTTTTGGCAGCCAAAGGGGTACCAACCCAATATTAGGCAGGTGGTCATAAAGTTATGCCTGATCGGTGTATACTATAATCATAGCACATGGTGCTGCTGAATTCTCCATTCTGATTGGTCTGTAGATTATTGACTTTCTATAACAGCAGCACTTACAGTTTAATATTATAATCCAGATTAATATTAGAGGTGTAAGGATTCGCTCCAGTTACGACTTGATATGATTCAAGATTCTGACTTCGTTTAATTCAACTTGAATCGGAAATAGTAAAAATAGTGAAAAAATGACTGCAAAATTCTGTGCATTTTTGTTTGTTATGAACATAGGCTTAATACTGTAAACAAAATGTACTTATCTTATTGTAATATTGTAGACAAAATCTTCAACCTCGATCTCAAAAATGAATGAATAAATAAATAAATAAATATATAACAAAAAATATGTCATGATAAAAATTAATAATAATAATAAATAAATAAATAAATAAATAAATAAATAAATAAATAAATAACAAAAAATATGTCATGATAAAAATTAATAATAATAATAATAATAATAATAATAATAATAATAATAATAATAAATAAATAAATAAATAAATAAAAATAAATACTAAAAATAATGAAACAATGAATTCCGTAGTACAAATTGAGCTCCAAAGCAGTTAAAATGCCAGTTTTCTGCAGTCGTGTCATCTGTATTTTTACCTCTATATGTTTTAACTCTTTTACGCAGTGCAACATGTATAATTACAGAGAATGCTGAATTCCACGATGTGCATCATGATCAGAAAGCATATAAAATTTTTTGCTAAGTCACTTTTCTAAAAAGCCACCCACAGGAGCATGGCAGAGGATGAGCTAAAACTCACTGAACAGCTATAAATACTGTAATAGTGATGTAAATAGAATGTGGAAAATGAAATAAAACTTTCTTTAAGCAATGTTGATGTTTCTGGACGAGTCTGGATTAGGCTTATTGCTGACATAAGCAGAAGACCGTAACTTCCTGTATAATCTGAGACGTAGAACACGTTCATACACACACAGTAGAATTCAGTTAAAATTTTATAGTGCTCATCTGAGTCAGGGTGTTGCTGCACAATGAAAAGCAGACTTAAGATAAACTTAAAGTTAACGAAATTGTGAGCCATTGTACTATAGGTGCACTAACTTTTGATGATCTCTGCACTCGATATGAGCACTGTGAGGGTTTATAATGTGTTAAAATGATCCAGCAGGTTTGTTATTTCATTGTCTGAGTTGCAGAAGCTGTGTGTTGTGAGTGGAAGGAGGCTGGATGGAGAGGATAGTGATGATGGTGATGAAGGGCAGGCTGGTAAATCGGGTACAGTGGGATGGAGAGATGCTCTATAATAAGATTGTAGGAGGGATTTACTGCAGCACAATTTCCCCTAGGGCATTTATATAGAAACTCTGTCCCTCCCTTTAGTTCTCTCTCTCTCTCTCTCTCTCTCTCTCTCTCTATTGCAGACTATTTTCTATTTTCCTTCTTTCTCTATTCCATTGTCTGCTTTCTCCTTTCCCTCTGGGTTGTTATTTTCTCAAGCTCAGAGCCAGATACAGCTCGGATAAGGACAGAAGGTATGGTGGACACACGGACAGGTCAGAGGAGAGGACGAACATGGCAAAAAGCGAGGGAGGAGACGAAGGAAAGGCGGATAATATTACTCATACCCTCGCAAGGTTAAAGCAACCTGCAAATATGCAAAACATGTTTTTTCTCAATCAACCATGTGGCCACATGTGCACACAAAATGCAGAGCCAAGCCAAATGAGTCAGCCCGGGTGTGTGTGTGTGTCACTGGACAGCCCATGTTTATACACATGTGAAGCATTACACTTCCCTTTCCCTACACACCCCTCTGCTGGCTACGGCTCATCAGCCTGGACATTAAGTTTCTCCCAGCGGATGACTAAATTAAAGTTTTCATTCCAAATTAAATTCAGATTTTATTCCAGGAATCGAAATCTCAACATTGTGGTTCGGAATATTTTAATGTGCAGTCGTAACTGGTCATGGTTTATGTGTAGACTGTCTGAAAGTTTTGACGGGTAAAAAGATCCAGACGCCCCTGACTACAGAATGAACGAACACATTTGTCACACACACACACACACACACACATGCAAAGGATCCTCTTGTTCTTTTTTACTTTTTGGAAACTTTCTGTACTTGTGTGAGTGGAAGAACACTTCACCTCAAAAATATTAACCTGACTAAATCCATGCCAGGATCCTCATTTCCGTATTACCTGCTGTCTTTATATATAGTATTCATTTATTTTTAATAGAATTAGCATTTTTGGGCGGATTATTTTTGATGATATATTCTATTTGTGCTCAAGGACACACTCATTAACACATCAAAAAACATACCTTATTGTTTTATCTGGTTATCTGGTTTTCCTAAATGCATGAGACCTGCTTCTAAAAGCATTTTTAACCACTGATGGCTTGGAGAGATATTAAATTGGAGGTGAAAATGAAATATTTATTAATAGCTCGACAGTAAAACTAATATAGTAGCACCATGCATAATATCACAAGGACTCATTCATCTTGTTTAAAATGTTTTACAAGCTTCAAAATGTAGTTAAGTCAGAATCCCAAATCTAACAGGAGTCATTTTTTACTCTTACTTACATAAATATGTACAGCTTCAGGGACCTGGGTTTGATCCTAAGCTCAATATATAACAAAAGGCATATATTCCAATCATACATCCATCCATCCATCCATCCATCAATCCAACCATCCACCCATCTATCTATCTATCAATGCAACCATCCATCCAATCATACATCCAACTATCCATCCATCCATCTATCTATCTATCAATCCAACCATCCATCCAATCATACATCCAACTATCCATCCATCCATCCATCCATCAATCCAACCATCCATCCATCTATCTATTTATCAATCCAACCATCCATCCAATCATACATCCAACTATCCATCCATCCATCCATCTATCTACCCATCCATCCAATCATCCATCCATCCATCCATCCATCCAACTATCCATTCATCTACCCATCCATCTAGCCAATCATCCATCCATCCTACCATCCATCTATCCATCCATCTAGCCAATCATCCAGCCACCCTACTTTCCCTCCATCCAATCACCCATGCATCCATCCATCTATCCATCCATGCATTTTCTCTACTGCTTATCCTACACATGGTAATGAAAGCCTGGAGTCTATCCCCGAGGGCTCAGGCCACAAGGTTAAGGACACGCTGGACGGGGGTAACTCAACACACCCACACTTACACACTTCAGACAATTTAGTGATACCAGTCAATCTATAGCACATGTCTTTGGACTGGGGGAAGAAAACAAAAACCCCAAAGCAAACTCCACACACACACATTGCAGAGGCGAGAATATAACCCGCAACCCTGGATGCACTAGTATGTATTACTCTTGTAATTACATAAATAAAAATATTCAGACTTGATATGCAAATCTAAGGCAAGACTGAACAGAGAGCTTCGAGTCTCCTCAGTTAATTTAACATGAACATGCAACAGGTGTGTAGCGACACGCTAAACCACGTCTTTACATCAGAATTATGTTTATCCCAATATTGTTTGACTGCAGCAAATTGATCACGTAGCATCCTCTTTGCTTGTTTTTTAAAAGTCTTTTAAAGAAGGTGACATTTAATCAATTTCCAATTCACAGGCTTCCATTCAAGGATTGAGGAATCGCTGAGATATCAGTTAATGTACCTTGGACAAGGTGAATTAGTTACTAAGACCTTTGCTAGGATGAGAAAGATGAGAGCACTAAAACTTAGCTAAATCAGTGCTGGAATTGTATCTTCCCATCCCTTTAAAGAAATCACCTATTCTCATTGATGGAAAGTCGTATTAGCGATTAGTAACACAGAGTGCGTAAAATAAATGTGGGTCCAAGAGAGGCATTAAAAAGTCATGAGCAGGGATGGATGCAGAGGAAGCTCCGCTCTGCTGCAGTCTGCTGAGTCATGCTTTTCACTCAGCTCCATGCTGGCAGAGAGAAGAAGAGACGTGTCTGCTAATGGCACACATAAAACACGAATATCACCGTAATGTGACGTGTGATAACGACCTTGGGATGCAGCGCTCCACAGGTTCTCCCCATACTTCTTTGGATGAAGCTGTAGGTTCCAGAGCATGGTTCTTTTCACAGAATCTTTAATCTTATAACTAGAATATTTTTATGTAGTGATTTGTGTGTACCATGAAACAAGAATTCACAGGTAATTATATTAGAACTGCATCCTAGTACATCCTGGGTTTGGGGATCGATTCAGGGTTTTCTCTGGGTACTTGGTTTCCTTCCCCAGTCCAAAGATGTGTCCTATAGGCTGATTAGCATCTCTAAATTGTCCGTAGTATATGATTTGACCTGTGATGGATTGATACCTAGTCCAGTGTTTCTGTCATCTTGTACCCCGAGTCCACTGGGATAGACTCCAGGCTCCCAATGACCCAAAACAGTGGATGGATGGATGGATGGATAAAAATCTGTATACTAATTGAGCATAGACACACACAGAATATATAAGCTTAGGTTCAAAGTCAGAACCCTGGAGCTGTACATATTTATGCCAGTAAGAGTGAAAAGCAGTCTCCATTTAAATCCATACACTTGCTGGATCTGTTCCTTTCTGTAATACTGAAGTGCTAAATAAGTAAATAAAGGGTTAAAACTAGTTTTACCTCCATAGTCTATTTATTAAAAGCTACTTTTGTAAATGTCATGAAGTGAATGTATAATGATGTTGCTAGCAAGCTCTGATTTCTTTAAATAACTTTTGCTAGTTAGAGAAAGTCCAAAAAACTCCACGATTGACGTTCATTGTCCTAGCATAAGATCAAATAAGATAAGATAAGATAAGATTTTTACTTTAGACTTTATTAATTGCAAAGGTACACAAGAGAAATAACTATAAATGAAATGTGCTAGATATACATAATGTACAAAAAGCATACTAATTTAAAAACAAAAGCTTTTTTTTTGACCAACTAATGCGGTAAAGTTAAAGCTTAAAACCTGCATCCTACTTCTCATAATGTCTCTGCTTCACATACGCTAGCTATCATTCACCGAACATGTCAGTCATTATCAAGCATTTAAGTGTTCTCCGCTAAGCGTTTACGGCGTCGTCGCAAAATGTCACATAGTTTTAGTAGCAAAAATGTCAGAAGCAGAACGCAGCTCTGTTGGCTCTGTTTCAGACACTACTGTGTTCCTGTGGCAAGGCTGTTCCCAAGATTAAGTGCTGTATTTATGCTAATACCAGAGCTTTATAAATATCTGCTGAATCTGCACACAAACGCTCAAAGCGATGGTGCATTGCTTGCACTTTTCTATCTCTGTTCATCAGGTGGGGAAAATCAGGTACTTTTTCTGCCCCTGAGGGAGCTTAAACCTACAGCTGTCTGTCCCGCCAATATCACACATCCAGACCTAGGCACAAATAAAATTAGCCTAGCATCACTGTATTCAGACTTGAGCTAGGTACTAGAACACTACTTATGCTAGCATGATTATTCAGATTATGCTAACTGATTGCTGGAAGTCAAAGACGTCAAAATCTAATTTACATTACTTTTTTTGAATATGTTTAATTTGCAGCTTATATGAAGTAAATTTACATGAGTTTGGTCTAGCTTTTTGAGACAGAAGATTCAACAACAATGTTAGCTTACTGACAGAAAAAGGAACACAATGATATTTCTAAAATGGATTAATTTGTGTGGTCCATCAATTTTAATTTTGGGATAAAAAAAATAACTTTTTTGTTTTGAACTTTTGAGCTGCTTTATAACTTAGCCAGAGGAAATGCTTTAGTCACTCAAGACCTGATGAAAATGCTAATGCTAGCTCTCGCTCTGATTCATGAGCCTGACAGAATTCTTGATCTTAATACACTCTGTCGGTCTTTTCTCCTCTTTTTTTTTGTGGCCTGTTACCTCAAAGCTCTGTTACTGAAAAAATATTTCTTCTAACACATAACTGTGTCATCAAAACTCAAATCGATTTTGACGTCTTGAGGTGCATAATATCTCACGAAGGCGAAGCAGGAAGTGAAACCTTTTTATAAATTTCAGAAAATTCCCCACTTGGTCGTTAATTCTTTAGGTTCCTTAAGTTTTCTCTAAATAAGCTTTTACCTAGTAATTTCCTAGTTGATGAAAAGGTATAAATAGTTTAAGACTATGACTATGTCAGTGTCAACATTAGAAGAAGAAGAATTTATTTGGCACATATTTTTGTTTCGTATATCCTAGCTTTGGTTGGTGCTATTTTGTGTATTTAGTGTATTTTGTGTATTTAGTGTATTTTGTGTATTTAGTGTATTTTGTGTATTTAGTATATTTAGTGTATCTGTCCTGCAGTCTTTTGTTTTGTATTGTCTTTTTGTCTTGCACTGTTTGTAACAGGTTGCACACTCTGCACTTTATGTGGCTGGGACAACTTATTTTTAGTCTTTAGTGTGTTATGTAGCTCTGTGTTGTGTTATGTAGCTCTATGTTGTGTTATGTAGCTCTGTGTTGTGTTATGTAGCTCTGTGTTGTGTTATGTAGCTCTATGTTGTGTTATGTAGCTCTGTGTTGTGTTATGTAGCTCTGTGTTGTGTTATGTAGCTCTATGTTGTGTTATGTAGCTCTGTGTTGTGTTATGTAGCTCTATGTTGTGTTATGTAGCTCTATGTTGTGTTATGTAGCTCTGTGTTGTTTTATGTAGCTCTGTGTTGTGTTATGTAGCTCTGTGTTGTGTTATGTAGCTCTGTGTTGTGTTATGTAGCTCTATGTTGTGTTATGTAGCTCTGTGTTGTGTTATGTAGCTCTGTGTTGTGTTATGTAGCTCTATGTTGTGTTATGTAGCTCTGTGTTGTTTTATGTAGCTCTGTGTTGTGTTATGTAACTCTATGTTGTGTTATGTAGCTCTGTGTTGTTATGTAGCTCTCTGTTGTTTTGTATAGCTCTATGTTGTGTTATGTAGCTCTGTGTTGTTTTATGTAGCTCTGTGTTGTTTTATGTAGCTCTATGTTGTGTTATGTAGCTCTGTATTGTGTTATGTAGCTCTATGTTGTGTTATGTAGCTCTATGTTGTGTTATGTAGCTCTGTGTTGTTATGTATCTGTGTTGTTTTGTATAGCTCTATGTTGTGTTATGTAGCTCTGTGTTGTGTTATGTAGCTCTGTGTTGTTTTATGTAGCTCTATGTTGTGTTACGTAGCTCTGTGTTGTTTTGTATAGCTCTATGTTGTGTTATGTAGCTCTGTGTTGTGTTATGTAGCTCTATGTTGTGTTATGTAGCTCTGTGTTGTTTTGTATAGCTCTATGTTGTGTTATGTAGCTCTGTGTTGTTTTGTATAGCTCTGTGTTGTGTTATGTAGCTCTGTGTTGTTTTGTATAGCTCTGTGTTGTTTTATGTAGCTCTGTGTTGTGTTATGTAGCTCTGTGTTGTTATGTAGCTCTGTGTTGTTTTGTATAGCTCTATGTTGTGTTATGTAGCTCTGTGTTGTGTTATGTAGCTCTATGTTGTGTTATGTAGCTCTGTGTTGTTTTGTATAGCTCTATGTTGTGTTATGTAGCTCTGTGTTGTGTTATGTAGCTCTGTGTTGTTTTGTATAGCTCTGTGTTGTTTTGTATAGCTCTGTGTTGTTTTGTATAGCTCTGTGTTGTTTTGTATAGCTCTGTGTTGTTTTGTATAGCTCTGTGTTGTGTAACGCTATGTTGTTATGTAGCTCTGTGTTGTTTTGTATAGCTCTGTGTTGTGTTATGTAGCTCTGTGTTGTGTTATGTAGCTCTGTGTTGTTTTGTATAGCTCTGTGTTGTTTTGTATAGCTCTGTGTTGTTTTATGTAGCTCTGTGTTGTGTTATGTAGCTCTGTGTTGTTTTGTATAGCTCTGTGTTGTTTTGTATAGCTCTGTGTTGTTTTGTATAGCTCTGTGTTGTGTTATGTAGCTCTGTGTTGTGTTATGTAGCTCTGTGTTGTTTTGTATAGCTCTGTGTTGTTTTATGTAGCTCTGTGTTGTGTTATGTAGCTCTGTGTTGTTTTGTATAGCTCTGTGTTGTTTTATGTAGCTCTGTGTTGTGTTATATAGCTCTTTGTTGTTTTGTAGCTCTGTGTTGTTTTATGTAGCTCTGTGTTGTTTTATGTAGCTCTGTGTTGTGTTATATAGCTCTTTGTTGTTTTGTAGCTCTGTGTTGTTTTATGTAGTTCTGTGTTGTTTTATGTAGCTCTGTGTTGTGTTATATAGCTCTTTGTTGTTTTGTAGCTCTGTGTTGTTTTATGTAGCTCTGTGTTGTTTTATGTAGCTCTGTGTTGTGTTATATAGCTCTTTGTTGTTTTGTAGCTCTGTGTTGTTTTATGTAGCTCTGTGTTGTTTTATGTAGCTCTGTGTTGTGTTATGTAGCTCTGTGATGTTTTATGTAGCTCTGTGTTGTGTTATATAGCTCTGTGTTGTGTTATGTAGCTCTGTGTTGTGTTATGTAGCTCTGTGTTTTATGTAGCTCTGTGTTTTATGTAGCTCTGTGTTGTGTAGCTCTGTGTTGTGTTATATAGCTCTGTGTTGTGTTATGTAGCTCTGTGTTTTATGTAGCTGTATGTTATGTAGCTCTATGTTGTGTTATGTAGCTCTGTGTTGTGTTATGTAGCTCTATGTTGTGTTGTGTAGCTCTGTGTTGTTATATAGCTCTGTGTTGTGTTATGTAGCTCTGTGTTTTATGTAGCTCTATGTTGTTTTATGTAGCTGTATGTTATGTAGCTCTGTGTTGTGTTATGTAGCTCTATGTTGTGTTATGTAGCTCTGTGTTGTGTTATGTAACTCTATGTTGTGTTATGTAGCTCTGTGTTGTGTTATGTAGCTCTATGTTGTGTTATGTAGCTCTGTGTTGTTTTGTATAGCTCTATGTTGTGTTATGTAGCTCTGTGTTGTGTTATGTAGCTCTGTGTTGTTTTGTATAGCTCTGTGTTGTGTTATGTAGCTCTGTGTTGTGTTATGTAGCTCTGTGTTGTTTTATGTAGCTCTGTGTTGTGTTATGTAGCTCTGTGTTGTTTTGTATAGCTCTGTGTTGTGTTATGTAGCTCTGTGTTGTTTTGTAGCTCTGTGTTGTTTTATGTAGCTCAGTGTTGTGTAACGCTATGTTGTTATGTAGTTCTGTGATGTTTTATGTAGCTCTGTGTTGTGTTATGTAGCTCTGTGTTGTGTTATGTAGCTTTGTGTTGTGTTATGTAGCTCTGTGTTGTGTTATGTAGCTTTGTGTTGTTTTATGTAGCTTTGTGTTGTGTTATGTAGCTCTGTGTTGTGTTATGTAGCTCTGTGTTGTGTTATGTAGCTTTGTGTTGTGTTATGTAGCTCTGTGTTGTGTTATGTAGCTTTCTGTTGTGTTATGTAGCTCTGTGTTGTTTTATGTAGCTCTACGTTGTGTTATGTAGCTCTGTGTTGTGTAGCTCTGTGTTGTGTTGTATAGCTCTGTTATGTAAAGCTATGTTGTGTTATGTAGCTCTGTGTTGTTTTATATAGCTCTGTGTTGTGTAGCTCTGTGTTGTGTAATGCTATGTTGTGTTATGTAGCTCTGTGTTTTATGTAGCTCTGTGTTGTGTAACGCTATGTTGTGTTATGTAGCTCTGTGTTTTATGTAGCTCTGTGTTGTGTAGCTCTGTGTTGTGTTATGTAGCTCTATGTTGTGTTATGTAGCTCTGTGATGTTTTGTGTAGCTCTGTGTTGTGTTGTGTTATGTAGCTCTGTATTATGTAGCTCTGTGTTATGTAGCTCTGTATTGTGTTAAGTAGCTCTGTGTTGTGTAGCTCTGTGTTGTGTTATGTAGCTCTGTGATGTTTTGTGTAGCTCTGTGTTGTGTTATGTAGCTCTGTATTATGTAGCTCTGTGTTGTGTTATGTAGCTCTGTGTTATGTAGCTCTGTATTGTGTAGCTCTGTGTTGTGTTATGTAGCTCTGTGTTGTTTTATGTAGCTCTGTGTTGTGTTATGTAGCTCTGTGTTATGTAGCTCTGTATTATGTAGCTCTGTGTTGTGTAGCTCTGTGTTGTTTTATGTAGCTCTGTGTTGTGTTATGTAGCTCTGTGTTATGTAGCTCTGTATTATGTAGCTCTGTATTGTGTTAAGTAGCTCTGTGTTGTGTAGCTCTGTGTTGTGTTATGTAGCTCTGTGTTGTTTTATGTAGCTCTGTGTTGTGTAGCTCTGTTATGTAGCCTTGTGATGTGTTATGTAGCTCTGTGTTGTGTAGCTCTGTTATGTAGCCCTATGTTTATGCAGCTCTGTGTTATGTAGCTCTGTATTGTGTTATGTAGCTCAGTGCTATGTAGCTCTGTGTTATGTAGCTCTATGTTGTTTTATGAAGAACCAGGGTCCTGGAAGAATGCTGTTTCATTTCACTGTGTACTGTCAGCTATATATGGTTGAAATGACAGTAAAAGCTTTTTGACATGACTTGACTTTGGAAGTTAGGGTCAGAACACAGTATCAGCCATGATGCAGTGCCCCTGGATCAGAGAGGGTTAAGGGCCTTGCTCAAGGGCCCAACAGTGGCAGCTTGGTAGTGCAGGGGTTTGAATGCCGACCTTCTGAGCAACAACCCAGAGCTTTCACCAGTTGAGCTACCATTGACACTAAATGGACAATATGGAAGTGTTGCAGTTCCTGGACTCCTAGTTACAAAGACAAATACACATTTAAGAGTTCACTGGTACATTTGGTCTACAGAGATGTAGGAATAATATGTTACAGATAGATAAATGAACCAGCCGTCCATGCAGTCTATGCAGTGTTTGACCTCTACCTCTGAAAGGACATTTTGCTGGTAAGCTTATTTCCATTTGTCCTCTTCGAAGGACAAATCAATAGAAGGTTCTTCTGACCGATCACCTTTCTCTCCCGATGGGAGCGGTGTGTTCCGCTGGTGACCATCGAGTGGAAATGAAAATGCAGTACGGTTGAGCGGTCTTAGGTTTTAACATGTCTGCTCACGTTGTTTCTTATTGTAGGTGTCTTTATTGACATACACATTGGATGGATGAATGGATGGCTCATCTATCTGTACCATGTTCTCAACACATCTCTGTAAACCAGATGGATTTGTCTTTGTGACTAGGGGTCCAAGCACTGAAACCCTACCATAATGTTACTCTCTGTAGTTGCTGATGGCCTCACCACATCCTGTATCCAGGCACCGGTTCTCAATTACATGACCACATGCCCAAGCATCAGGTCACTGACTCTGGATTTTAATTAGCATAATATCCAACCTATATTTACTTTTAATGCAGATGTCGCTTTATTTGCTGCTCCTCCTGAAGCACAGCCAACTGAGCATTTTATTTAATACTCAAGCTTCTTGATATCTGTTTTGGAATTGTGTTCCAAGATGATCCTTTTTTATGGGGTGGTGTTATCATCAACTGCAGAGATGTTCTCCTGCAGTGTTCCAAAAATAGCAAAGAAATATACAGTATAATGATATAAAGGGATTTCAGTGTCAGTGTAGCAATAAGAGCCTCTCTTTAAACATTCAGCCATTCTTAGCATCCTTCTGTGTGTGTGTGTGTGTTACATCCAGTGCTCCTCAGCGTGCTCTCTGCCGGGGCTCAGACAGAAATGAAGAAGGTTGTTGGGGACAACGTGACGCTGCCGTGCCATCACCAGTTCCGGCAGTCAAATGGACAGACGCTGGACATCGAGTGGATTCTGCAGAAACCCAACTTCAAACAGCGCGTGGTAACTCCATCACTTTATTCCTTTTACATTATCTATTTATACCGCTGTTGAATACTTCATTCTGATTGGTCAGAATTTTCCAGAACAGCAGCTCTGACAGTATAATGCACTATAATGTACTAATATGTTATAGTTTCAATAGTAACACCTCATTCACATGAACGTGTACAACATGGACGCAATGTGTAATATAAATAATAATAAAGCGTCTTTATTCCTGATTCCTTTTCTTAAGATGCGATCGTCATATATATCACCTGTGGTGATGTTTTCTGTAAAGTTCTTTATGTTTAACGTTTATGGAAGGAGTCTCCAGTGTCAGTGCTTTGTAATGTTTAGTAAGTTTGCACTACAGCCAAGCTATTTTTTCTTATTAACAATGAGGATTCATTAATTAAACCTGCTCCATTCAGACTTATCAGACATTTACAATCAGTATAAATAAATGAAAGTATATATAAGTGATATGAGTTCAGTGTGTTTTAGACGTGTGCTTACAAAGAATTTTACTGGTTGAAGATAATAGAGAGCAGAAATGGGTTTTATGTCAACTTTTTCGTTAAACATACAAACATTTGTGTTGTCAAAAAAAATAACGTGTTTTGTTTTATTGGAACTTTAATACATCTTCAATACATCTTTATCTCACCTGACGTTGTTTACCGTTTATCATTCACTTGTTATATATTCACCTCCTCTTTTTCATATCTCATCCACTCTCTTTTCCACAGCGCTCTGCTTTGACAGAAAGAGCTACACTCATGTCATTGTCACGCTCTTCTTGTTTCGCTTATTTATTTTTTTACAGCGTCTTGCTTACTAGATTTCATTCCATTCCATCTCTCTTTCCTCTCAGCTGTCCAAGCACAGGCCAGATCTGCTTTCTCCATGGCTTCACAAACAAACCTGAAGACAGATCCACCTGGAGCCATATGGCTGTCAAAGAAAAAATGCCTGCATCTTTATTCCGTGCCGTCTCGCTCTCGCTGTCTATCACACAGATACCGATTACACTCCAAATCTATTTGGAGCAACATTTTTAATTGGATGAAATAATGACTTTAAGAGCGGCTAATCTAATATTTGCTTATCTGATTCCAGAGGCAGTTAAATCATGTTTTGGTGTCAGCGCTGAGGCTGTAACGCTGCTGAACAAGCTTAATAAGTGTGTCACTAAGAGCATTATCATTTCAAATGAAATTAAACATCGGATAAGACGTGCTATTCTCCGCAGTCTTCACGGAGTGGAAAAGAGCTGTCTGTGTGCATGTATATAAATCATCTCTTTCACTTCACATCTGTCGGGCGCCAGGATTTAGTTCTATGGCTGAAAAGAAGAAGTATTTGGAAAGAGGTGTGAGGACGGCGTTCAAGGTTCTGAGTTGGCTCACGTTTAATGCAGCATTTAATGAGAAGATAAC